>NC_092351.1:12784821-12934137 GCF_963676685.1 Mytilus edulis | reverse complement strand
TTATTGGAGACTGATTTTGCTCTATGTTTGAAGGCTCAGACCAATGGTTATTTTGTTGTCTGCCTAAATTTTGTGATTTTTGTAGAATCTCTAACGTAGAGGTAAGCCTTTCAATTTGTGTCTCTAATTGTGAGATGTATGCCTTATCTAGATTGAATTCTTCTTTGGCTTAGATTTTGTGTGCTGTTTTTTTCCCTTTAATATTGTGAAGAATCATTTATTTCTCGTTGAATTCCTCTTTGTTCTACATTTAGAGTTGTTATATTTAATGTATTTATTTCATCGATCTCACGATTTCCTGGAGGTTGCACCTCTTGTTCTGAAGTTTGTTTCCTGATTGAGGATTTATTGCTCTAAAATAAACTAGTAATCAGTTTTAATATTTGTAGAGTTTAATTCACTGTGATTATGTAGTGTTTTTCCTATAGTGAGGCTATCATTATGTTGTTGATCATGCTCATTATCTATCTGAGTTGTGTGTTACAGAAGGTTTGCACTACACATGTGGCATATGAAATCATTTTGTCTAAATGTTGGCAGATGTCTGTCTGAGATTCCAGCACATGTAAAGTGAAGCCATAGGCTGCATTAATTACACTCTATTGTATCATCATACGAGGGTTGTTGACACATTGGACTAAGATCTATATTTTGAAGAGATGTTTTTCGTGTAGATTCATTGTTTACTACATGGTCATTTCTAGAAGTTTTGCTTTATTTGTAATGTTTCCAACTCTTGAGATGTGTTGGTTGCATTTTGGTCCATAGTATGTAAATTTAGAAATGACTTTTGTTTTAATTCCAAGTTTTCAAAAGTTTCATTGTGGTCCAAAGTATGTAAATTTACAAATGACCTTTGTTTTAATCCTAATTTTCCAAAGTTTCAAAGATATTGTTGTTTATGACATTTAAATCATGATGTTTCTGTTTTATTTCATTACATAGCTGAGAGTAAATTTCTTTTACAAAGACGTCAATGTGAGCCCCATTTATAAGTATTTGTGGGGATGTATGGTAAAAATTAATAACAACAACAACAATACTTTATTTTAAGAGGTTTGCACAGTTAGTTATATAACTAATCTTCCCTGAGGCCTTCATCTTGAAAATCAAACAAAATGCAAACATATTCATGTACATTGCATACATTAGAATAAAAAGTCAAGTATGATAATAACGTTCAATACAACTTGATAAAATATGATGAAGAAATAAATATGATGACATTATCACTTTTTAATATTATTTATACAGCTACAGTGTAGGTCGATATCAATAAATGATCTGTTATTTTGTATTTGAAAGAATTAACATTTGTTATATTTCTTAACGGTATTGGCAAATAATAGTGAATTTCTTGTTGTTTTCCTTTGGAGCCATCTAACTTTTTATTGAATACTTATATCTTATCAACATTGACCCCTTTGTTGTCCTTAGCATTACGTTTTTCAGTTGAGAAGTTTCCATATGGCTTTTGAGAATTAAGGTATAATTTGTTTTGCAAGTTCATAGACAGCAGTGCTGAGTGAGATAACTAAATGTTTCCCTGGTTGAAGAACTGCAATTAGATGTTGTCTGTTGCAGTATTCACCTTTCTTTTGTAATGCTTTTCCTTTATTAAGATTATATTATTTTTGAATTGGTGCTGTAGATGAGATGGCATTCGAGAGGTATTTTGGTATGTACTAGATGTCGCTAGCTGAAGCACGGCGTCTGGTAAGCATGATTGATATTTTACTGTAAACCTGGTATAGCGCAGAAAAGTCTACACTGACTAGGTCCTACAGATCCTCTGCGGTCTTAATATGGTGTATTATTGAAATGGATATTAGAGCTGTTATATTTAGTTTTTTACCATTAGGTGCTACTGCCAACCTAGTACAAGGTAGAAAACTCAAACTGACTTGGTTCGACAAACACTGAAGCTGTTATTGTGGTGAAGTATTTTAAGATCTCTGAGTTGTTGTCTTTATGTTCTATTTTTTTTAGGTGTTACTGCCAACCTAGTATAGCGTAGAAAAAACCACAACTGTATTGGTCCAGCAGAGAACTTGAGCTGGTTATGTGCTGTGCTATTTATAAAATAAATGAGTTGGTATCTCTTTGCTTATTTACCGGCAGTAAGTTTTTTAAGTATTTTACGGAGCCAAACTTGTGCCAAAATTCTTTCTGGGTGCATAGCGTCCAGGTAGAGATAAAAGTTAAAGATGCCCTACAGTGGAGATCACTTCTAACCTCTCATTAAATCTGTCAGAATCTGTCAGGAGAACTGTTCTAGGACAGTACGTAGAACTGTCAGCTTGACACCTTTTAGTCAGTTCTAGCCAGAACAGTTCTAACCTAGAACTGATTTGGTCAGTTCTACCTAGAACTGATCATTTGGACAGTTCTACCCTAGAACAGTTCTAACCTAGAACTGATTTGGTCAGTTCTACCTAGAACTGATCATTTGGACAGTTCTACCCTATAACAGTTTTACTCAGTTCTAGCTAGAACTGACCAAATCTTTGGTCAGTTATACGGTTAGAAATGATTTCAAATTCTACAGCTACAATTGATTTATACATTCTACGGCTAAAATGGATTTATAAATTCTACGGCTAAAATTGAATTGTAAATTCGACGGCAAGAATTGATTTATAAGTTTTAAGAACTCTTTGTATAAATATCTAATATTTGGCAAAATAGCTATTAATATTATATAGAGTTTTGTTATTTTGCCCGTTTTATTTCAGATTAATAATCGGCAGAGAACATGTTTAACCCCGCCATATTCTGCATGTATGTGCCTGTTCCAAGTCAAAGCCTGTAATTCAGTGATTTTCTTTTGTTAATGTGTTACATAAAATATTTGTTTTTCTTTCATTTTTTGTTAAGAAATTAGGCCGTTAGTATTAGGTGGGGGGGGGGGGGGGTGCATTATTATTTGAATTGTTTTACATTTGTCAATCCGGGAGTCAGGATGGCTCGTTATCACATAACAAAATTATCTGACCTCATTAACCAAATGTAATTACTTGTTTCCCAATCCACAAATGTGATATATGTTTACGAGTAGTTTTCATACTTCAGACGGACCTGTTTAACAAACATCAATATAAACTGACATTATTTGCTCTTTCTTTCTGCAAATCTATATAGCTGCACAGTTACTGTACTTCAGTTATAATTTTAAGTCAAGAGGGACTGTAATATACAAGTAACAGCAATATTGGAAAACAATTTTGTTCGCATCAATTTATAGTGCCAGCATGCAGGAGCGGATCCAGGCATTTTAACAAAGGACACCCAACCCAGAGTAAAAGGGGGGTCCAACTTTATGCTCCCATTGATCGTCCCAAAAAAGTGGGGTTCCAACCCCTGGATCCGCCAATGAGCATGTCCTCTTTTTATTCAAAATATTGAATCATATGTTGTCTGCTCTATGGTCGGATTGTTGTCTCTTTGACACATTCCCAATTTCCATTTTCAATTTTATCAGTAGTTTTCATACTTCAGACTGAGTCGTGTAATAAAATCTTGTGACCGCATCAACCAAAACTTACCATATTTGCATTTTTTATGTAAATCTATATAGCTGCACAGTAATTCAGTTATAATTTTAGGTCAAGAGGGACTGTAGTATATAAATAACTGCAATATTGGAAATCAATGACCACGATTTTTTTCGCATCAATTGAGAGTGCCAGCATTTCCTATTTTTATTCAAAATATCGCATCAGAAACAAATATCAATAGTTTTCATACCTCAGACTGACTCGTGTAACAAAATTACTTGTCTGCATCAATCAAAACTGACCATATTTGACAGCATCAACCAAAACTGACCATATTTGACCGCATCAACCAAAACTGACCATATTTTCTCTTTTTTATGTAACTCTTATAGTCGCATAGTAAATCTGTAATATTTTTAAGTAAGGATGGATTGTATAATCATGATAATGCAAATGATAGAAATATTTGAACACAATGCTACCTAATTTCATTTGCATCAATTCAGAGTGCCACGATGTCCTTTTTTTATTCAAAATATTGCATCATAAACAAATATCAGTAGTTTTCGAACCTCAGACTGACTGTTATAACAAAATCATTTGTCCGCATCAACCAAAACTGACCATATTTGCACGTTACTATGTACATGATGTAAATCTTGATAGCCGCAAAGTAAATCACTTATATTTTTATATCAGGATGGATTGTTTAATATAAATGAAAGCAATATTAGAAAACAAAATTATGCTCGCATAAGTTTATAGTACAAGCATGTCCTCTTTATCAAAATTTTGAATCGTAAACTAATTTCAGTAGTTTGATATCTCAGACTGACTCATATAAAAAAAACAATGATCATTGAACAAAGAACTACAAAACATGAACCATACATTGTAAGGTTCCACAATGAAAAAAATGATAACGTTACTGAGTATAAATTTCTGGGCACTCTGATAAAAAATAATAGAAATCTAAATGCAAGTTTTACAGATTTAGCCAAAAAAGCTAGGAAAGCTCTGTTTTCATTAAAAACACACGCAGCCTTTTGGGGAAATTTCCCTGTTAATGTATCCTGTAATCTTTTTGATTCTCTTATAAAACCAATTTTAACATATAATGCTGAAATATCATACATGGATACATATCAATTATTATAGAGCAAAAGGCAGATTAAAATCCCAAAACAAAGATATAGATAATATCCAATATTTGGATAAGACTCCCTTCGAAAAGGTTCATGTTAATTTCTATAAATATATTCTAGGTACTAAAAAACATCTGCTAATTTAGGTGTTAAAGCTGAACTTGGTAGACAACCAATAGAAAAATATATAAAAACACAAGCAATTCTTTATTGGGCTAGATTAAATGCTGAAAACATAAACCCATTACTAAAAGAAAGTTATACATTAAGTAAACACCTTGATTCGCAAGGAATTTATACTTGGTCCACTTTTATAAAAAAAAATTTAATACAAGAAATGAATATTGATATACAAAAAATAATGCCCTGTCAAAATATGGAACAAGCTAACAAACTAAAGACTTGGATTAAGAATATTACAAGCAACTTTTATTTAGAACTCCTGGAAAATAAAACAAACAGTTTGAACGAAAATAACAAACTTTTTCTTTACAAAAATATTAAAATCAAACAAGACCAAGAATTTTATCTCAATTGTCCAAATTTTGAAACTAGACGTTTATTTACCAAAATTAGAATTATTGACTATAATTTGCTCATTGAAAAGGGCAGATATCTAAAATTACCTCGAGACAATAGAACATGTCCAACTTGTAAAACCTTAGAAGATGAAAATCACTTTCTCCTCTACTGTCAAATTAACACTTTATCATGTAAATAGATATGGCCTCATTGTAAACCAATAATATTTCTATGTCAGGACGGATCGTATGATAAAAATGATACCAACTTTGGAACACAATGTATATATCTAAAAATTTAGCGCGTCGTTATTTCCTCTTTGTATCCATAATAATGAACCGTCACTAAAGTGACTTTTTAAGTCAGTAGTTTGTGATGGGTTTTTTCAAACAAAACTATATGAACGGCATCATCCAACACTCACATGACTGATTCATATACTTTATTTTAAAATAAAAAGTACATGTATGGGAAGTTCTCTTCTTGGAATAGTATACTGTTAATATAATTTGAAGAAGGCAAAGAAAAGTGCATGATTTTGCTTGTTGCCGGATTTTGATAATGTGAACAATCGATTGAAAAATGACGCTCATCCTCAACTTTATCAGCTGTACAATACGATTTTTTGAATATCTGGCATTTTCAATTCTTAATGTAATGGATGAGCACCTATTCTTAATTAACATTTGAACTTATTTTCTTAAAATCAATGATATCTACATATTTTTCTCCTTGAAAACAATCTTTAAATGAAAAATAAGTGTCAAGTTTGACACAAAACACATAATGTAGTAAGTTTTTACAATTAGACAATTTGATAAAGACACAAGCAGTACAAAAATGTCACACATTGTCTTAGATTTCTTATTAGTTGTTATTGGCTTTTATACTGCACTCGTTCTATTTGAACAGTCAAAATACGTTGACTGTATATTAATTTCTATGTCATAAACAGTCACCGACCCGATATCACTTTTCCTCATGAATATTTGTTTTAAAAGAAGTTGCCGAAATGTTCATGTCCGTCATATTTGTTTTGTTGTAAATCATCAGTCCTGCACTTTCTTTCAACCATTATAAAAGAGGCATATTTTTCTAGATTTTGATAAGCTCGGGATATAAAATTGGTATCACTACAAATAAATTAAGTGTCATCTTTCAGACTATGTCTGATAGAAGCGCTGTGTACTGTCTCCGTATTTCGTGGATTCATATTCCCGAAAATGATACCGTATTCATAATTGGAATTGCTAATCTTTTCTGAGCACATATTTCGTCCTAGTTGTCATCTTATTTTTAAGGATCTGGGTATGTATTTGTCTCTTTGTTTTTTCTCAATTTGACTGACGCTACATTAATCCCTTATTTCTGCGACAAAATAAATTTAAATAAAACTCAGATGAGTGATACAATGGGTAGAAAGTGTTCCGACCAAAGAGGGCGGGTAGTGTTATCCCACTCCGATATATTTCTTCATATAGTTAATAGTGATGAAACCTCACTTCCCTGATACGCAAAAGGGGGTAACCGACGATCTAGTGAAAGAAGGTAGATCAAGACACACACAATGAAAACAGCGAACTAGAACAGCACAGACTGACAGTGGACACACAAACGATGAAATGTCAAGAAAAATAAAATGCCCAGACACGTAAAACGAAAGAGGGACCAGGTGAAGGACTGAGCAGTTGCAATAAGTATGTGTATCATCTCCAATATACTGAGATTTATATCCTGCACGGAAAGAATAATTGGGATCAAAACGGACAACAACAAATATTACAGAGAACGGAGTTGGTCTTTTTTAGAGAAAATGTACCCATACACATAAGAAAAATGCATTGTCGGAATAGTGGGCTGTCGGAATAGTGGGCTGTTGGAGTAATGGGCTATCGAAATAGTGGGCTGTCGGAGTAATGGGCTGTCGCAATAATGGTTGTCGGACTTATGGGATGTCACTGTTAAAAACGGGGAACGAAGAAACGTAAACAATGATGTTTCATATGCAATCTTATAAAAATATTTCTCCGATGATTTGGATAACCTTATATTCACTTCGATATTTGTACATGTAACGTTTGATCAGTAAAAAATATAGAAAATCTGCAATTATATAGCAAAGTAATTGGGAGTGATTTCTTCTAAATTATAAAGTTTCCTTACTGCAGCGACGTCATTTAGAACTGTTCTACAGTCCTGACTGATTTAGACAGTTCTACGGTTAGAAGTGATGTGGACAGTTCTACCTAGAACTGATTTAGACAGCTCTACCCTAGAACTGATTTAGACAGCTCTACCCTAGAACTGATCCTTACAGATCTACCTAGAACTGATTTAGTCAGTTCCACCTAGAACTGATTTAGTCAGCTCTACCCTAGAACTGATTTAGACAGCTCTACCCTAGAACTGATCCTTACAGATCTACCTAGAACTGATTTAGTCAGTTCCACCTAGAACTGATTTAGTCAGTTCTACTTAGAACAGTTCTAGGGTAGAACTGTTCTAGGTAGAACTATTCTAGGACAGGTTAGAACAGGTCTATGACAGATTATTCTGACAGTTCTAATGAGAGGTTAATAGTGATATCCACTGTAGCTGCAGGGATACGGTAGTTGTGTCCTCGTCTGTAATTTTATCGTTGATATAAATCACATGAGAATTGAGGAGAATGTGAATTTATAGTGGTTTGTGATTTGTTGAAGGACTCAATTGAAAAGACTTGATTTTCTAAAAATGTTATTTTGCATTCAGGATACTTCTGAACTAATGTTGAAAATTCTTGAAAATAGTATGTGATATTTAACACAGCTTGGTTATCTTCTGAGCGTATGGAAATAAAATGCTCTTTCTTTTGTTGTAATATTACAGGTTCCCAACCAATCAATTATCTAGAGTTAACCGTGGATAGTATTTTATTTTCTATGTTTGCTTTTAGCCAGTTTTTTCAACAGTTCAGCCACTACTGCACCAAAATTTTACTTTGTTTTCAACAACTGTTTTTCCTTTACTGTCGGAAAATAAAATAGGTGTGTAACTGCATGGAGTAGGTATTTGTGGACTAGCCGGTTTATTCTGGGACATAAATTATATTGATGTCATCAAGCAGCAATTATTAGAAATGTTTCAAAATATCTAAAACCACATAAAAAGCTTCTAAAATTTCTAAACGGTAGCTATATATTAAATGCTATTCAGGTCTTGTAGATGGAGGCGAGGGAAAAAAAGAAAATGGGTAGCGCAGGAAATATTTAACGGATATGTTTGGTATTTCCACCAATAAAGTTCTAAATTTGTTCAGTATTGAATGAAATTGTTTGTGTGTAAATCGATAAATATTAAAACAAAATTGAATGTCTTTGTACAATAAAGGTGTTGTGAACACTTTGTGAACTCTATAAAAACTTATCAGAAACAGAAAGTTTCTACATACTCAAACACGTTTAGCACAACAAGGATTTGTAGCCATGTCATCTCTGATGAACTCTCTTGAACAATCATGCTTTATCACTCCTGAAGATCAGATGTTTCTTTTCGACAGTATGGTCGGGTCCGTCTTAGGCTATGCATAAGAAATATGGGGTTTCCATCCTGCTACATATATCGAACTTAACTCCTTTTGTAGATTTGTGTTAACATTGGGTCGAAATGTACCAACATGTTTTATATGGCGAACTTGGCCATTTACCTCTTTTTACTGTTAGAAAACAAAAATATATTGAAACACTTGTTCGATATAATTACAAATAAACCTAAAGTTGTATACGACGTGTATAAATTCCTGTATGACGACGCTATCAATGGTTATATATATCAATGTCAACTGGGCTTCAATTGATAAATAATAATTAAGTCTTCAGTTAGATGCATTATTGTTTGTATTAGTTGTTAGTGCATTTGAACTAGCTGTCAGTAACTGCGAGTACTCTTTGATCTGTACTCGGTGTCTTTTTTTTGTTGTTGGGATATACAAGTAACCGGTCCTGTCGATGTGTTTTTATTAGATGTGTTTCTATTTGTATTCATCTGATAAGCCTTTTTCAACTGATTTTTATAGTTCGTTCTTATGTTGTATTGTTACATCACTGTCCCACGTTAGGGATTGTTGGTATCCAGATAACACGTTGAACCCCGGCACATTCTTTTGTATGTGCCTGTTCCAAATCAGGAGCCTGTAATTCAGTGGTTGGCGTGTGTTGGTGTGTTACATATTTGTTTTTCGTTAATTTTTTTGTACTAAATTAAGGTGTTAGTTTTCTCGTTTGAATTGTTTTACATATGTCAATTCGGGACCGTTTAAAGCTGACTATGCAGAATAAGCTTAGCGTATTGTTGAAGGCCGTACGGTTATTGATTTTATTAATTAATGTCTCATTGGCATCCATGACAACTTCTTTTTTATATTCAAATATACGTGATATATCATATGATCTACATGTAGGCTTCAACTATGGTTATATCAACATGCTAGCACAATCTGTTTGAATAATAATATTAAAACTCGCATTGAAGATCAATACTTGCAAAATTGGTCAACAACTTTTCAAGAATGAAGTAAACTGGGTTTATTTCTATTGTAGTTTTAAATTAAACTTTTGTAGTGAAAAATTTCTTTCTTAAAGCAATTATAATGTTAACACAGTTCAATAGTCGAACATTAAAGTTAAATATTGGTCGTTATAACAATATTCCTAGGGAAAATAGTTTACTAGTATGTGGATATTTTAAAATGTGTGATATTTAAGATTATACCATTTTGTTCTTGTTTGCCCAGCCAATAGATCTGTATGAAAACACTGTTTACCAAAGTTATTGGTCTTGGCCTAAATAAGCACAAACTATTGAATATACTACAAGCTTCTAGCAAGTCTTTTACTATCAAATTACGTAATTATGTAAAAGCTGCATGGAATACTCGATCTAATATAGTCTCATAACTTTATATGTCATTGTATTATACTATTGTTCTCTGCTGTCTATTCGTGTTTTATATTACCAGTCCGATATGCGGTTTAAATAGAACCAAAAAAATCGAACTCTATGTTTAGGAGGTAGAAAAGTGAAAAGAACTGTGTATGCAGTTGTCAAGCTGACACAAAAGTTACTTTCTTTAAAATCATTATGAATATTTGCATTCCTGTTGATTAACTTTTATATCGTACAACTGTTAACAATGCAACTGGCAAAAAATCGTTTTTTAAAACAACCATATTTCAAGTTGTTGTGCCAATTAGGGGGTCTCCTTATAAACTGCTACTTTTTTTTGCCCGACATAAAAAAAATATGGGAAAAATTACGAATATACATGTATATATATATGAATTTTCAATCGATTAAGACCATTCCCGAGGTGACACACCTCAATTTGACATTTGTACGCAATTTCAAAGTTGTATGTTATCTGGCTGGGTTTTGTTTAATATTAATAAACGCATCGAACACACCCCGTCCAATTATTTTAAGTATCATATGTTCGGATATTTCACCATGAAGATGCGCATCTGGAGAGAATTGACTTGAAATGCATTAGACAGTCCATGGACAGAGAGAGAAGAAAACGTAAATTTTGCTTTGCTGAATATTTAATACAAGATATGCTAAAAGAGAAGAAAGTAGAAGCTTTAAAATTTGCTGAATAAGTTTTAGCCAAATATGTTGATGACACAGTGATGTGTCCCCACCATCCGTATGGGCTGAAACTCTTTCTATCAGTAATGAAACAGAGGCATTCCAGAGGAATTATTATGAACTGTCTATACATTTCACCCTTTAATGTTTGTCTTTTTGGACAATAAAGTGAAGTTGTTACAAGCATCTACACACATTAAATTGGGAAGTACCCATGCAGCAGCAGTAAGAAGAACATTTGCCGTGTAAACTGTCGGTTTCAAGTCCGAATAAAGGAGGAGGGAAGTTTTTCTTCTAATTGGCGCAATCGTATGTTTTATTTTTTGGCGCACTTTATGCCATGTTATTTTAAAACAGGTGGCGCAAACGTAGCATTGAAGAAAATAAGTTGTGGCGCTAAAGGACGCCTTTTTGGCGCAAACGGATCTCTCCCCAATAAATAGATAAGTTCCTAACTGTATGTAGAGTAAATAATTAATAGACTTCCTCAACCATGCTAACAAGATAATTATTATATTATCCAAGATAATTATTATAGTATCATGACATGTCACAATTTATATTACCAGTCTATGTATATGACATTATCAACTGTTTAACTGTTTATTCAAAATACACTCAGACGCAGATTTCCTGCGTAACAGGAGCGACAAATACACATACATTTACAAATAACATAGAAGTGAAATTCGTAGAATACATACAATCACTGGGGTAAAGCTGATGACCGTAACTGCATTCACGGTCATCCCAAGATGTCGGATGAAAAATTAGGTCAGTTTCTGTATTGTCTGTTAAAGTGTTTCTATATCATTTTCTTTACAAATCATACATTGAAACGATGTAAATTTATAAAAGAATCACTCGGAAATCACTAATTACTTCCGAGAAATGTGCATGAAACGGGAAATTCGATTTGAAAAAATCGTTAAGATGACCGTAAATCATAATCAAAATATTTTCAAGATGACCGTAACATAAAACAAGGATGACCATGATTGGTAAAAAGATGACCGTAACTTGTAAAGGAGGACCGTAATTTGTAAAGACTGACTGTAATTTATATAGGACGACCGTAACTTTTATAGGATGACCATCAATTCTAAGAAATATCCGTATTGTATTCAAAGCTTTTTTGTTGAGTTTGTCGATCTCAATAGGGGCTCGGTTAGCGGATATAAATATGTTTCATAAATTTCTTTTTTTTAAACTATAATATAATTGGCCATATTTAGGATTTATAACAATGATAGTAAATTGCATATTTCTCGTAAACAATGAAATATTTATTGATATCGACGTTCAAATTTTAACACAAATTTACAGCGATACGACGAAAATTTGAAGAAACATGAATGTGTCCCTAGTACACGGATGCCTCATCTACACTATCATTTTCTATGTTTAGTGGACTATGAAAATGGGATAAAACTGTAATTTGGCATTAGAATTAAAAAGATCATTCCATAGGGAAAATGTGTACTAAGTTTCAATTTTATTTAACTTGAAGCTGGATAAACGGACAAACAAACAGACGAACGGACGAACGTACGCACAGACCAGAAAAACATAATACCAATAAATGGAGCATTAATAATACATACGAATATTTGGTAATCGAGCCCATGTGTATGGGTCCAGAGGAAGCAGATTAAAATCTCAATTTGTCTTGATATATGCAGGCGGAAACACTTTTGAAATAGAACAAAAGAATCGAAGCTCTGTGTTTATCGAGAAAGCGATAAAAGTTAACTGTAATGTTTGATATAGTAACAAAATTTTAAAAAGTTAATAGAAACAAATAAAACGACAATTTTCTTATTTTAAAAACACCATTTGCATAAGTTTTCAATGTATCTATTACATAGTAATGCAAAACAATAAGATATCAAGTCGACGACATGGTTCTTATCGGGGCCTTTTATAGCTGACTATGCGGTATGGGCGTTGATCATTGTTGAAGGCCTTACGGTTACCTATAGTTGTTAATGTTTGTATCATTTTGGTCTTTTCTGGATAGCTGTCTCATTGGCAATAATACCACATCTTCTTTTTTATATATATTATCTATAAGTTGGATGTAGAAAATGCATAACCTCCGATTTTTTTTTTATCACGAACGGAGAACATATCAATCTTTTAGTTCAGAAATTTTCGTGTCTGCCCTTCCATTATGTGAATCAAGAAAAAATTCCCCAAAACAGGTAACGATTGTATCGAAAAGAAAACAATCGAGTGCACCTTTTTATGTTAGGGCATGTTTGGGGTGTATATTTTGTCTTTAAAACGTACAAAGCAAGAGTATTTTATATAGCATCTCGCTTCAGATTCTATCATTATTATATATCAAAGCAACAGGTTGACTTTATAACGTAAAAAAAAGACAGTACGAAAAGATGAAATATATGGGTCAAGTGAGATACCTATCTAATGAATCACAAAAACAGAGTAGGTGTGTTCGAATAGCTATTTTTTTCTAAAAGTACTTGACGACAGTCTTTTAATTTGGATGATGAAAATGTGTGTGTGATAACTATGGTTTATAATCTTCAACCACTGAAAATGTTTAGTCTGCCCTTCCACGAAATATTTAATTAGAATTTTTTTAAATGCTTAAGAATTTTCAAAAATTCCATCTGACATCCAAACAGACAATATTTTTAAGTTGAATCAATGCAGACAAGATCATTAACTAATGCTCATTAGCTAGTAGATACATTTGTATTTTAAAATATAACTGACATATAACGATCGATCGTAATGGTGCTATGTGGATAAATTTATCAGTTTTCAAGAGCAAAATTGGCAGAGCGTCATCCCTACAATGGCTTCCATTTCTACGACTGTGAGCATGAACTGGCGTAATGGGGAGATAATTTTGAAGAAGTAGAATCCTGACTGTATGAATTACATTTCTGTATATATACAAATTGACAACGTTCCGCCTTGTGATTCGCTTTTCGTACAATACTATTTTAAGGATCTACTTTGCTGGAGCTCACCTTCACTAGTTTATTCGAATGGTATTTTCAAAATATTTCTGTTATTTTATTTGCACGACAAAATGAAAGACGATATAATATCAATGGGTGATGCAATTTTTTGGCATTTTTAAAAATGTGTATTTATTATATGTCATTAAAATGAATCCCAGAAACCAAAAAAAAATCTTTTGTCGAGCAGTTGAAGGCTGTGCACCGCATGTCTTTTGGCAAATTCATTTTAAAAATTGAACCCTCTACTGTAAAAAAGATACATATGGTAATCTTTGCATTTGAAGCACGTCTTATTTTCTTCTACCTATAGGATAAAACTTTATATTAATATGTGTATACCAACACGATTAATCATTTGATACAAAAAGATAGTTATATAAATACGGATATTTCTTAGAATTGAGGGTCATCCTTTAAAAGTTACGGTCATCATTTACAAATTACGGTCATCTTAAAAGCAGTTACGGTCAGCCTTGTTATGAATCGCTGATTCTGTTACGGTCATCTCGATTGTGATTTACGGTCATCTTGGCGATTTTTTCAAATCGAATTTCCCGTTTCATGCACATTTCTCAGAAGTAATTAGTGATTTCCGAGTGATTCTTTTATAAATTTACATCGTTTCAATGTATGATTTGTAAAGAAAATGATATAGAAACACTTTAACAGACAATACAGAAACTGACCTAATTTTTCATCCGACATCTTGGGATGACCGTGAATGCAGTTACGGTCATCAGCTTTACCCCAGTGACAATGAAACATTTTTACAAAGCTAAATGTATGCTAAATCTATTGACCATACCACAAAAAGTCCGTGCAATCTGTATAAGTTTAAATAACCACGTGATCACATGAACACAATCAAACAATAATGGATAGTAACAAAAAGTGTAACATATATAAATATATTCATATGTGCGGATTTACAGAGAAAGTAATAGTTTTTCAACCTTTTGTATGAAAATAGAAAGGTTAGTTAATACATGTAAATTGCAATATTTCAGCATTCCATAAAGTTTATTGATATTTGACAGTGGCGTAGCTTGCATGTATGCGCAGATGCTCAAGCATCCACATCATTTTGACAAAAACAAAAATATATATAATTGCATATGTTGTGTCTGAATGTAAGGGTGAGGATATGTGAACATCGTCCAATCATTTCCAAAGCAGTATACGTGGTCTTCTTTCCTTTAAGATCATTTTAAGTTTATGTAAAAAATGGATAAATCGCAGAAAAGTGCTGACTACTTTTTCGTAAAAAGTCTACGTCTTAGCGCGTCGTCGGCAACGGCAAGCGCAGAGGATGATAATACGTACACCTGCAGACATGTTTGGTCTGAGATTGAACCAAGCGGAGCGATGACATAGCAACGTTACTAGTTAACAATGAACACATCATTGCCTGATATCGTTTCCTGTGACATTAAATACGACTAGTATTTATTATGGAGTGTGATCATTTCTGGGCTAATAATTACCCGTTTCAAACTTGGTTCAATATCAATTTTATTTTCAAAAAAAGAGTTCAAAAGTCCCTGTAGTGCACATATTTATCTATTCTAATATACAAGGGCAGTTACTTATAAAAAAACATTTTCTTTCTTTAAAAAAAATTTAATATCTAAAGAGAAATAAAAGCTTCAGGCCAAATGCAATGGTATATCAATTATGATTTATATTTCAAAGGGGGCATAGTTGGTTAAATTATTTGATCAGGACTTATTTTCGCGAGTTTCAAAGACATTGCTGATGATATAAATTTCACAAAAATCTGGCAACACATGACGGACGCCCGGCATTTCTGTCCCCTGCAACGCGTTAAGACAAGTAATTAAAAAATCCCATGTGGAGGCTCAAATTCCGGGAAAGGGGGTATCACTTCAGAGCCTATATTTCCAAGTTCCATATACAAAAAGGGCCTTTGTAATGGGTCCATTTTGAGATTTCATATTTCAATTGGATGTGAAACTTTAACATCATATATTACTGTATCTAATGATGGTAGTTACTAGATAACAACAAAATTCTGTTAGAAACTTATATATTGATGTGTATTTTGAAATTAAACAAAAATCTAGCCATTGTCGGATTGTAGGGGGAGTACACATGGATACAGGAAAAACGTCAGAAAAAAAGTGCATAAAAGGTCCTGATTTTTTTTTCTCGCATCCACATCATTTTAACCCTGGCTACGCCACTGTTTGAGTTGATTCTGTAGTAATTAGGAATATATGCATTTCTTATTCTAATGACATCAGCATTGTTACAAACTGCTATGTAATGATACTCATCTCCAAGACCAGTTTTACAAAGCTTGCATTTTCTTTCAATTTCTGGAATTCTATTCCACCTCCCTGTTTCAATCGGAAATTTGATATTACAAGTACGAAGTTTGCAAATATAAAGTCTACTAATTTTTTTTTTTTTTTTTTTTTTTTTTTTACAGATAAATAAGTCTTTGGATTTTAATCGTAATCCTTGATATCCAAGTTAGATCAAGTCAAGTTATTTTCAACGGAATCCCACATACATTTATTGTAAAAGACAATTTTGAGAACGTACATATTCGGCGGGTATACGACATGTACGCCGCCATATTGCAGAAGCAGGATGTTTTTATTTAGCTAGTTGTTTATTTTTTATGCCATTGTACTATCAAAAGAATCATTGAAAGTCTCATTTTAAGGCCATATTTGTCGTTTTAAGAATCTCAAGTATGCATTCACGAACGTTTGTCGCCGAACGGGACAGATTTCTGTGTGTTATGTTTTAAAAACAAACGTATGATTCATTAGAACTACTAATTATCTCTCACTTCCATTATCGCAACCAGCAAAAAAAATTAATATGCCTGAATATTTACTGCTAAGGTGCATTGACCTTCAATTTACCTTTTAACTTTTCTTTGACTTTGTCCGTTGTGTTGATCAGCTACGTGTCCGACGGGAGACAACTCGCATTAAGACAGCTACCGGAAATAACTAATGTGGTGACCACTTACCCCACATGTCCACTTACCCCAATCTCCCCTAGTTATATCAATATTTTTATTTGATTCCATTTTTCTAAAGCGATTCAAAATTTTCCAAAATTTATTGCTGTCTCGTTTTGATGTATTTCTGAGATCTTGTTCACAGCTATGTTGGAATTTATTGTAGCCAGCATTCATCTGGTTCTTGTATTGTTTGCTTGCCTTTCTCATAACATCTCTATTTTCTCTGTTTTTTACAGAATTGTATCTATTACGTGCTTTGTGGAATATTTTCCTTGTTTCAAAACACTTGTTGTCAAACCAAATTTGAAACTTTTTATTTTTATTTGTTTTTCTTTTTCTACCATTAGATCAAAAAACTTTCTTTGCAGAATTTTTAAAGAGTTCGCCAACTTTGTTAACTACTAAGTTTATAGTGTATTTTGTGTGTTGACCCTGACCTAGTTCATCTAGTTCATCCAATAGAGATTCTATTGGCATGAACATTGTGACGTCATTATTAATAGACTCTATAATAAAATTGAGAATGGAAATGGGGAATGTGCCAAAGAGACAACAACCCGACCATAGAAAAAAACAACAGCAGAAGGTCACCAACAGGTCTTCAATGTAGCGAGAAATTCCCGCACCCGGAGGCGTCCTTCAACTGGCCCCCTAAACAAATATATATACTAGTTCAGTGATAATGAACGCCATACTAATTTCCAAATTGTACACAAGAAACTAAAATTAAAATAATACAAGACTAACAAAGGCCAGAGGCTCCTGACTTGGGACAGACGCAAGAATGCGGCAGGGTTAAACATGTTTGTGAGATCTCAACCCCCCCCCCTGTACTTCTAGCCAATGTAGAAAAGTAAACGCATAACAATACGCACATTAAAATTCAGTTCAAGAGAAGTCCGAGTCTGATGTCAGAAGATGTAACCAAAGAAAAAAAACAAAATTACAATAATACATAAATAACAACAGACTACTAGCAGTTAACTGACATGCCAGCTCCAGACTCAGAGGCGGATTTAGAGGGGGGCCAGGCGGCCCGCCCCCCCCCCCCCCCCTTTTTGGAAAAAAATTTGGTTGCTTATATAGGGAATCACTGAAGCGTGACTGGAGCGGGCCCCCTCTTAGGTCAGTCAGTGGGCCCCCACTTATGAAAATTTCTGGATCCGCCACTGAGACTTCAATTAAACTGACTGAAAGATTATGATTTCATCATATGAACATCAGACACAATCCTTCCCGTAAGGGGTTTAGTACCATACCATCATAACATATATGAGAAGAACATAACCCGTGTCATGCCAACAACTGGTTTTTTTTTTAATAAATGTGTTTAGTTCCGATGCAAAGACCCTATAAGTGAATCAATATTAACGCCAAACTATGCAATCTTTAATGACCTGACAACAGTATCGTAACTATATCCCTTCTTAATAAGTCTATTCAAAGGTTTTGTTAGTTTTTGTAGTGAATACTGACACCTTTGTGCTTTTTAAAGAATATTTCCATAAAAAAATGGATGTGAAATACCTGAACGTATAAGAAGTCTGCATGTTGAGCTATATCTACGAATGATGTCCTTATACCGATGATAAAATTTAGTAAATGTTTTGACTAGTTTGTGATATCGAAAACCCTGGTGTAACAATTTTTCAGTAATACATAAATTTCTATAAACTGGTTTTGTTTTGTGGGAATCCACCTAGGTGTGTGCGTGGGTGTGTTACTATCATCTATAGAGGAATTTATAGTAAAATTGTTTACTGTAGCGTGAAATGTGAAACACAAACTGCTATGTACATCAGAAAACAATGGATTAAATTCACTCACATAAAAAGATTTAAATAATGAAAATACATGTGAAGAAAACAATATATAATCAATCAGTGACACATTTTACCATGTTTTTTCTCCAATCAAAAAATCTTTACCCGGTAATCGACCATTTCCTATATACAAATTATTTCTTTTACAAAAATCAATAAGTTTATGGCCATAATTATTTGGTACAGATATATCAGTAGAGTAACTTTTCATCGGTACATCGTTTTGTAATAAATTCTCAAAATCAAGATAAACAGTATGTACATGAAGAGATAAATAAATGTGTAATTTAAAGATATATGACAAAACAAATTCTGGATAAAAAAATGCCTGTTTTAAATAATAAATGTCAAAATCTTTTTATTAGTTTTCAAAATATGTATAAAAAAATATAATTTTTGATAAAACATAATATAGTAGACATGAATTATAATAATGAATACCGAGTTATATACCCTGAATATCAGGAAATGCTAAATGAAATTTATTAGTCCGATGAGGAGGACATGGATGTGATAATGATGGAGGTAGATGTTATAAATTCTTTAAAACTTAGATGACTTTGGTTTATAAATGAGAAGCCTCGTCTATGAAATAAGAAAAAAATCCATTGAATAAATAATTTAAAAGTTTTAATGAATTTTGATCTACCCATTCAGGCCTGAGTTGTGGGATCAGAAAAAATATTTTTCCAACTAAATGAATTTGATAAATGTTATTTTTCAAATTTTTAATTTGATTAGAAGTTTATCCATTGAAAAGTGAAAAATATAACTCAAACTGCCTACTGTGTATTTTCAGGTCCATACAAGTTTAATTATTTTATGCATGTGAAGATTAAACATTATTTGTTCAACGAAAATTCGGAAATCTTATTTTATGTCGGAGAAAATTTTCAGTTTAAGGTAGCACAATACAAAGATTTTTCATCCCCAATCGGACATCTTTAGACTGATGTAATTCCACTCATCCTTCTTAAAATTTTATAAATGAGGTACCAAAAGAAAGAAGAATGATTAATCTTTCAAATTGGAATAATTTCATTATGACATAATTATTACATAATTAATTGTTATGTAATTAGTTGCTATATTGTGATGTCCATACTTGAATGAATTTAGCTTCTTTGTTATTCATAGCATCCCAAAAATTTTTTTTATTTTTTTTAACAACATAATTAAATATTTATTTCAAATATTGGCTTGTAACAGTATCCTTCAAGAGTCCAAGCTCCTCCTGATGTTCCCTGTTACAATCCACTAATCACTCAGGGTAGTGAAAAGTTGTAAAATACATATTACATTTGTATAGCAAATATATATTAAATAATACACTTAGTATGACTATTCATATGTTTTCTAATAGTTGCTAAGAAATTACTTTTTATATGTAAACATACTCTTCTATTGAACTCATTGAGAAAAATTGAGAAAACATTGACATTTTTTGTCTTTTGATCAGATATGTAATAGGATTTGTAAATTGAAAAACCAACAATTGTTAAAAAATAGTTAAAGTCAAAATATTCTTCGTCGGAAGTTTTATATCCAAATATCAAGTGTCTTAGTTTTATCTTAATAAACGTTATTATACTGTTCTTTAAAACATCATCTATTTTATTCCAAAAAAGTTTTAAATACGGACACAGCATAAAAAAGTGATCATAATCCTCTTCTTGTGCACAAAAATTACAAGAACTATTGTTTACAATTTTCCACCTGCATAAAAGTTTCTTTGTAGGTAGAATATGTTGTAGTGATTTCCATCTAAAAATTTTAAGTTTATTTTCTTTTAAATATATGAATAAAAATTTATTTAAATTGTTTTGATATAACACATCATCTATATTAAATATACGCAGCCATTTTATAGGTCCAATAGCTGGTTCAAATTTTTTATCTATCAGAGACTTATATAAAAGTTTATTTGATAGTGATTCTAATTTTATAGGTAAACCTTCCATTATAAATTGGTTTCTTTTTATATTAACAATACTTTTTACAGAGTTTTCCGATTTTAATACCCCAGTCCCACTAGGCCACGATCGCACTACGATCTGTGAAAATAATGCAAATTTTGATGATCGTGGTACGATCGTGTAGGTCGCAGTAAGGTCGTACCACGGTCGTGGTGAGGTCTTCAAGATCGTGAAGAGCGTGGCCAACTTTGAACATGTTCAAAACAATCGTGGTGCGGTCGTGGCGAAATTAGGTCGTAGTAGAAGCGTAGTGAGAGCGCACTAAGATCGTAGTAAGATCGCAAAGGTCGCTGTACAATCGTAGCGAGAGCGTAGCGAAAGCGTGATTCTATTCGGAGAGATTGCGCTACGATCTCACAGCAACGTTATCACGACCTTAAGCCCCAGTCCCACTAGACCACGATCGCACCACGCTCACCGCAATCTAAAATAAATTTAGATCGTGGTGAGGTCGCGGTATGAGCGGCATGAAAATGTTAATTTTCGTTGCTTTCACGATGCTACTACGTCCTAATTACGCTTCTACAGACGGCGTGCACAAAGTTGACGGCAACTGTAAAATGCGCTTTTTAAATAGTTCTATACAACCGTGTTTAAAATATTTTTGAATAAAAATAAGAAAAAGAATTTTTTTATGATAAAATAATAAATGCATGCCATTAAAATCCACATTAATAGTAAGATAAATTAAAATTCAATCTATACAGCATGAAACGGATATATAGAAAACGGCAAAAAATACGGTGTAACTTGTAACATTAAATAAGCATAAATTAGAGTTTTTGACCTAAAACTTATACAAATTCAACATTTTTCCCTGCATTTTCGTATTACAGAATTGTTCGGATTCGGACTCGGACATCACACGAAATTCATCGCAAAAAAAATCAAAAACGATCATGGTAGATAAGTTTGGAATTATCTTCGTTATGTGTAAGAAGTAGTAATTTGGAAGGACTAATAATCGAAATGGAAGAATCGGCAAGAAAAAATATGTAATTGCAATTTTTTAATTTCAAAATGACTTGGTATTCAAAATGTGCATAACCAGAGGTTTAAGATAATCTGCAAAATATGAATGATTAGATAGTCTCGACTGAACACCTGAACTTTTTTAATGTCCAGCTATTATGTTACAATCTAAAGAAATGACGTTTTAACGCTATTTTCTGAAAAGGGTTTACGACATAGTCGCTAATCATTTCCATTGCACTGCTCTTAGCATATATTTATTTATATTTCCAGAATGTGCATTTGCTGCACTTTTTTGTTCGAAAGAAAAAAGAAATATGTTGAACGTAAATATTTAAAGTTATGTAATAAACTAAGTGTCCAGTGTTTTTGTTACGTACTTGTTTTCTGGGGGGAAATGCCGACGTCGTAAATGGTTTTAGTAATTTGAAGACGTTACGTTTGTGGACTCAGCTTTGTGCACGCCGTCACAACGATCCCGCTGCGATTAAACCACGTTCTCACCGCGCTTATTCTGCGACCTCACTACGCTTATAAAGATCTTTCTACGCTCTTCACGTTCTCACTACGACCATACCACGAGTTATCCGATTGCAACACGATCTTGCTGCGATTATAGCACGTTCTTACCACGATTATACTACGTTCATACCGCGATCTTACTACTTTCTCAGCAATATCGTGTTTCATATCAATATAGTTCCATTCCTTCTATTTCTGATTACAACGGAAATTTCTCGGAAACAATACAGTCATGCCACCAAAATCTACTAGAACACGTGGGCGTGGTGGTAGGGTTTGGTGTAGAGGCAGAGGGAGCAAAGTATGAACGCCATACTAAACTCCAAATAGTACACTAGAAACTAAAATTAAAAATAGTACAAGACTAACAAAGGCCAGAGGCTCCTGACTTGGGACAGGCGCAAAAATAGTGGGGTTAAACATGTTTGTGAGATCTCAACCCTCCCCCTATACCTCTAGCAAATGAAGAAAAGTAAACGCATAACAATGCGCACATTGAAATTCAGTTCAAGAGAAGTCCGAGTCTGATGTCAGAAGATGTGACTAAAGAAAATAAACAAAATGACAGTAATACATAAATAACAACAGACTACTAGCAGTTAACTGACATGCCAGCTCCAGACTTCAATTAAACTGATACTGTACACATAAGTAGTGTAATACTTGTCATCAAGAGATGTCGGAACGACCAATCAAACCTAGATTACAACCTATTGCTGGTCCATAAAGCTCAAATGACGATATTTTAGTGAACGATAGCAGAGATGACACAGATGTGTCAATATATATAGGAAGATGTGGTATGAGTGCCAATGAGACAACTCTCCATCAACGTAAAAATCTATAAAAGTAAACCTTTATATGCTAAGGTACGGCCATCAATACGAAGCCTTGGCTCACACCGAACAGCACGTTATAAAGGGCCCAAAAAATACTAATGTTAAACCATTTAAACGGGAAAAACCAACGGTCTAATCTATATAAAAACGAAAAGCATGGTTGGGCCGTTAGAGCAAATGGATAAAATAAATACATTCAGACAAACAAAATCTAGGGAGTTTTTTTTATATATTTAATGTGAAAATGACAATAAAAATGATGGTCGTAGTGTGAACGTAGTAAGGTCGTGAGAAGAGCGTGATGAGGACGACAAGGGCGTGCTAGAATCGTACTATGGTCTTGATCAGCGTGGTAAAGTCGTAGTGGAAGCGTAGTTGGGTCGCGTTGAGAACGTGATGGTCGTAGTAAGGTCGTGATAACGTCGCTGTGAGATCGTAGCGCAATCTCTCCGAATAGAATCACGCTTTCGCTACGCTCTCGCTACGATTGTACAGCGACCTTTGCGATCTTACTACGATCTTAGTGCGCTCTCACTACGCTTCTACTACGACCTAATTTCGCCACGACCGCACCACGATTGTTTTGAACATGTTCAAAGTTGGCCACGCTCTTCACGATCTTGAAGACCTCACCACGACCGTGGTACGACCTTACTGCGACCTACACGATCGTACCACGATCATCAAAATTTGCATTATTTTCACAGATCGTAGTGCGATCGTGGCCTAGTGGGACTGGGATATTAAGCTACATATTTCGTTTTACTTAAACTTTTTGTTGCCTTTTCTAATTGATTAAATGCTGAATAATAATTTGAGTGTGGCTCATTTCAGTGTCTTGTATTTGCTGTCAAGATTTTTCCTGTAAGATTTTACATTATTTATAATCGCTTGGTCAAAGGGAGATAACTTTTTGAATCTTCACATTAGATAATCTGCGAAGAGGATTATGTAAAATGTAAATAGTTGAAAATTAATTTTATGGTTCAATAAAATCAAAATAAGTTATTGCCATTCATTATAAATAAATTTCTATCAAAAATAAGGCTCAAAGATTTTTTTAATTTTATTTATATAAATAAAAACAAAGTACACACATCATGCACATGTTGACTTCATAAAATTTGTAAACCAAAAAAATTGAAAATAAAACTAAAACTTTTAACTAATCAGGAGACAGTCAATACACAATGATACACCAAATATATTTATAAACATATAAACTTATTATTTTTTTCAAGTGTCCAAGTACATTCAATATTGATAATTGTTTGCTTGACATTACATAATTTTGTTGATAAAAGTTTATTTGTGTGCTATTTTATTCAATTGTACATATTTGAAGTATTACATTACACCTTATTATTTTTATTCTTGCATACAGCATTTGGAATGAAATTTTAATCAATGTTCGAGCAGCAGGATGGTTTTTTTTGTCGAGCCTGCAACTTTTGTTACAGAAAGCTCGACATAGGGATAGTAATCCGGCGGCGGCGTTAGCTAACTTTTTAAAAGCTTAATATTTTAGAAGGTGGAAGACCTGGATGCTTTATACTTTGTATATAGATGCCTCATGTTACGAAGTTTCCGTCAGTCACATGTCAAATGTCCTTGACCTCATTTTCATGGTTCAGTGACCACTTGAAAAAAAAGTTCAGATTTTTTGTAATGTTGAATTCTCTCTTATTATAAGTAATAGAATAATTATATTTGGTACGTGCGTACCTTGCAAGGTCATCATGCCCGTCAGACGGTTTTCACTAGATCATGACCTCATTTCATGGATCAGTGAACAAGGTTAAGTTTTGGTGGTCAAGTCCATATCTCAGATACTATAAGCAATAGGGCTAGTATATTTGGTGTATGGAAGGACTGTAAGGTGTACATGTCCAACTGACACGTGTCATCTGACCTTGACCTCATTTTCATGGTTCAGTGGTTATAGTTGAGTTTTTGTGTTTTGGTCTGTTTTTCTCATACTTTATGCAATAGATCTACTATATTTGTTGTATGGATTGATTGTAAGGTGTACATGTCTAGCGGACAGATGTCATCTGACCTTGACCTCATTTTCATGGTTGAGTGGTCAAAGTTAAGTTTTTGAGTTTTGGTCTTTTTATCTAATACTATATGCCATAGGTCAACTATATTTGGTGTATGGAAATATTTTATGATCTATATGTCAGTCGCGCAGGTTTTATTTGACCTCGACCTCATTTTCACGGTTCATTGCTCAGTGTTAAGTTCTTGTGTTTTGGTCTATTTTTTTCAAACTATAAGTAATAGGTCAACTATATTTGTTGTATGGAAGCATTGTTAGCTGTACATGTCTGCCTGGCATGGTTCATCTGACCTTGACCTCATTCTCATGGTTCATTGCTCTTTGTTTAGTTATCTTGGTTAATGTTAAGTTTATGTGACAGTTTCTAATAAAGCTTTATACTTAGGACTATCAACATAATATAATGAAATTCAAAACAGCGTGGCTGTGGCTATTGATTGACACATTAAATTCATCCATTGACTGGGACAATTTAGGTGAACGTTTGTATGTAACGACCACTGCTCACTATGTACTTTTTAAAGGCCCTTAAACTATGGGGTCACCAAAGGTTCTCAACACCTTAATAAAGTAATTCGAAAAACTAATCAGAAATAACACGATGTTTTGATTTATATCAATTATATAAATCAAAACATAAAGGTTATTCCTGATTAATTTTTTGAATTATTTTATAGTTAAAGGCGTTAAGAAACCTTTGGTGACCCCACAGTTTAAATGTCTATCGTAGGTACGTCGTGAACAATGGTCGTTACAGACAAACGTTCATGTAAATTGTCCCAGTCAATGGATAAATTTAATGGGTCAATCAATGGCCACAGCCACACTGTTTTGAATTTCATTCTATCAATGATAAGTAAAGAAGGCGAGACATTTCAGTGTGTGCACTCTTGTGAATTTACGAATTATGTTAATCATGTAAATAATATTATGTTTTTTGTTTTTTGCTTTTTGAAGTTTTTAAAATTGACAAATAATGCTAGCAGGGGAGATTATTCATTAATATTTTTATGATGCCAAACTTGAAATTTAAAGGTGCCTATGTTTGCTATTTGTTATTACCCAATTGTTATGATTCTTAAATAATCTATACAAGTAAGCATGTTGATTTGTCAATAACCATTATTTTATTAATTAGTTTGAATTTGATGAGGTTCTATGATGTAGAACTTGACTTTTTTTTTAAACAAAAGTGTTTTTTTTATTTGTTTTAAATGTTTTTAAAATTGTATAACAAACTTTTTGACATTTTATTTTAAAATATCACCAAAACAACTCTAATTTGTCAGTATTTTCTTTTATTGAAGTATATACGAAGGGAGATAACTCAAAATTGTTTTTTTTTTTAATATTCTGACCCGATTAGAAGTGATGAAAATAACTATGCCCAAGACAGGATGACAATAAGAAAATGCTAGAAATTGTTGTGTATGGTTATGCTTTGTCCAAAAGATTTTGTAATCTCCTGTATTGTATATTGCTGCCATTGTCAAAATCCAAATCACACATAGAGATAGCCTTGTCCTATAGTTTATATCTAGTGTTTGTGTTTTTTGTATGTCTTAGATTCTAATTCTTCAAGTTCTTATATAAATTCAGATGCATTGCCATTCTTTACATATAGGTAAAGGCATATTTACAAAATGGTATTGAGCTTTGCAAATGAGTGACATGTATTCGTTGGATTATTGTTTAAGTTTCATCTTAAAAATACAGTCTTCAATGTTACTGACAAATTATACATTTGCACATTGCCATTTGAAACCACAAATATTATTCTATTGTAAATACACAGAGCAGCAATCCATGCCTTTCAAGTCTAATACTTTGTAAACATGGATCAGAAAAGTTGGAGGATCAATTTTATATGTACAGTAGCTACAAAGTTATCACCATTGCAAATTCCTGTTTTTCCTAATATTTTTTTTTTTATTTAATTAGATATTTCCAAACCAGATATTTGGGTTAAAGCAAAAACAAATCCCCAACATCCCTTTTCCAAAAAAAAAATTTTAGAAAGCAGAGGGAAAAATTCTGCCTTTTCTTTATTATTCATTTGCACTTTTGTTTTGTAAGTAGTTATACAGGATTATATTGACTTTAAATTGCATTAAATTTGATGGAAGTTCTAATTTAAATAAGTCATAAACAAGAAATTTATTTGAATTTACATGTAATTAAATTGCATAATTAATCAAATTTAATTTATATTTAAAATTCTTTAAATTTGAAATTTATTGAAATTTAATTTATATTAAAAGATCTTTAAATCTCAAATTTATTCAAATTTAAATTATATCAAAACTTCTTTAAATTTGAAATTTATTGAAATTTAATTTATATTAAAAATTCTTTAAATCTCAAATTTATTCAAATTTAATTTACATAAACATTTCTTTAAATTCGAAATTTATTCAAATTTAGTCTATACTTAAATTCTTTAAATTTGAAATTTATTTAGATTTAAAAATACCTTTAAACTAGGTTGAAATTTGGGAATTTATTTGCAATATTAAATTTAGTTTAAATCTATATTAAATTAGAAATTTTCCAGCAAAGTAAATGCATAATATTTTTTGTAATTTGAAATTTAATATGCATAACATATGCATTTAATTTTATATTAAATGCATCATTTCATGCAGTGTATATCAAGGTGACTCGATTGTTGCTCGAACTTTCTTTACTGTATAAGATATATAAAATGGCATTACAAAAATTAATTATGCAGCCATCCAGACGTCAAATATAAAGCAATTGTTTGTGCGAGACGAAAACCTTACCACTCATCAATTGTGAAATGAAGATCTTTATGTGACTTCTCTTTGATTTTCATAGATGCATCAATTAGAGCTATTTTCATAATGCTTGTAGTTAAACGGTTTGGATGGCTTGTTTGCTTTTTTAGTATAAATGTTGCTCTATCTCAATTACAATGCCTAGGCAAACAAGAATACAAACCAAGCAAGCAAGTCTTAAGTATGTGCTGTATATTTAGACCGAAATCGTAAACTGCTTTTCCGGTAACAATCATTTGATTTTCGGGGAGGGAGGAGGGATTGGGTTACTTGAAATGGCACATTAGTTTACCTAACATAAGAAATGTTTTTGATTGGCCCTGGTAAAAATTACAAGTTACTTTGTCTGGAAAAAATTACAGGTTATTTTGCATGGAAAAAAATTACAAGTTACTTTGGCTCAATGTAAAAAAAAATCCAAAGCCCCCCCATCAGAAATCAAATGATTGCTACTTTAGCTGTCCAAGATATATGTATACAATGATGGCGTGTCATATAGGAAAGGATATATTTAATCTTACATATATATCTGGGTCTGAACAAATTATCAGAGAATTTAGAATTGACAATATAAAAATGAAGATGTGGTATGATTGCCAATAAGACAATTCTCCACAAGAGACCAAAATGACACAGAAATTAACAACTATAGGTAACCGTACGGACGTCTTCAGCAATGAGCAATACATGTAATTTTTACGGCATTTATTGATATATTACCTCAGACTTTCACTCACAAAGTATGCATTATATATAATCAATCCTTCTGACTTCATAAATTATGTTAGAGAGTCGGCTAAATTACGACTTTATATGATGAAAATAAATTAAAATCCTTCTGTCAAAATGCATTGCATATACAACAGTAATGAAGCGCTCTACAGGTTGCATTTCTGTAAATATTGACAATGCAATTTCCCATAAGAACTCCTTTTACGGCTAAAAATGTACCACTTTTACTATGAAGTTTTGAAAAAAATCTGATCCTAGAATTGAAAGTTCATATGCACTACAATTTTTTTTCAAGGGTCAAAATATAGTGCTGTGCGGCATATTTTCAACGTTTATATGCCTTGAACCTTTCAGAGTTTAAACTAACACTAATTTTCTTAACTACCCCTACCTCGAATGAAGGGTTACCATAGATCTCAATGTAAACAATATGCACATGCATATTTACTGGTAACATTCCCAAGTTATGTCTCTATGAGATGGAACACAGAGAGAATAACTGGGAACCAGTATGTAAAAAAAATTAATTTTCTATGAATATTCTAAATCTCCCCAAAAGAGGCGTGGTTTGAGAAACAGCTGTATTTACAAAGTGTATATACACAATTTATCTTTATTCTCAATAGACCATATACATGTACATAGGTATAGAGAAGACATGCAATTATGTACAATATTTACAACAAGACAGAACAAACAAAATAGTTGCTAAGACAATATATGAAGTCCATCTTAGCCAGGAGCACATACACCTGTGTTAATAATCTTTATGAATTTACATAATTTAATCAATACAGATTTGTTTTTTGAAGACATAATCTGTTTGTATTTGACAATATTGCAAAAGTGCAACCTACAGTGAAAATGAAATTTTGATATCATTATTCAACAGTAAACATGAATCGCATTACAAAAACAACAAAGTGAAATTTGATTCAATATCAACAATCTGAACAACAAACCCGGTTTTAAGTTATATTACATTATTAATCATGTTAAAAGGTACATTTTTCTACAAATGAAACTTGACTGCTACTTTTAGAACTCTTGTATGCTCTGTTCGTTAACTATTCTTAATACTGTATGTATCTGTGTATCAATTTTACACTTAGATGGCTGTAGGGTCCGCATCAAATACATTTATCATGAATTTATAAAAACAGTACATATTGTATATTATTTCTTATTTTATTCAAAAATCGTGAATTTTGTCGTATGTTTATTTATCATTCCACATAAGAAATTCATCACGGATACAGTGAAAATGGCATTTCAGGATTCGCACATTACATACACTGATCAGAAAGATTTTTATTGATTCGTAATAATAATTGATAAACTTGAACGTTATGTCGGCTTAAATCCAAATCAAAATTGTGATCTTTCATATTTTTAATTCAAACTTTGAAAGTGTTTTTTATTGTAATTTTACATATAGTTTTAAAACCAATAAGTTTTAAAACTGTTGTCCATGTCACGCGTAACAATTCGGTTTCATAAATGGTTGAAGACTTATGATGTCCTCTTAATATCTTTTGGTTAGTTTTGTAGCTGGGTTACAGTATCATGGACCTATAACCCCACATCTCCTTTTATTCATCATAAAAGAAGGACAAAAGATACCAAAGGGACAGTCAAACTCATAAATCGAAAATAAACTGACAAAGCCATGGCTAAAAATGAAAAAGACAAACACACACACACAATAGTACATATGACACAACATAGAAAACTAAAGAATAAACAACATAAACTGGTTCAAAATTTAAAATAAAGAAAAACAAACAAATGTATAGTTTTCTAGGAAAAAATGTAAAAACAAGAATTACTTTTTGATTAGCTGACACTTTTTTTGCAACTTTTAAGTAGAAGTCTTTAGCCATTTGACTAGTGATGCCGCTCACGATATCCTCGGCAGAGTCCAGCATGGACATACGGAGAAAAGATTCTATGTGAAACAGAAGCAACGCTTTGTATTGATTTGTATAATTGTATCGAAAGCTAGTTTAAAAGGGCAGTAACTTTTAAAATTATATTATAGAAAACTCACGAAAAGTAACATGACATGTTTAATTTACGTTTTGACAATTACACCCACTAAATTTGGTTAAACAGGCTTTTTTTCCTCTTAGGCAGTTAATATATAGTGTAACGTCGTTCAATAACAGGCGCTATCAAACAAATTTTCAGTATTAAAGTGAAACACATACAAATGTATATATTTATTTCGATCTAAACCATGACAAACTTGACCAAAACCATGACGAATTTTTAGACTCTTAACCGAACCATGTCAATCGCTTAACCAAACCATAGCAATTCCGATATCTTGCTTATTCTGCAATAATTTTATGAAACAACAATTCTAATGTAGATCGTTTGACCTCCAATACTGATTCAAACATCTTATTTGCTTTTCATCTGCTCATGTGAATATATAGAACTGAAGCAATAGTTTAGGAAAGTAACATAAATTAACCATGTCAAACTTATCCAAACTATGACAAAATCGCTGTACTAAACGCTCCTCGATATGACGACCTTACTACCCGTGATATAATTGAAGTTATAAAAGACCGAAAGTTTCTATGTTATATTTAACACAGAGACAGATACATGTACTACCATTTTGACCTTAAAACTCATTATTGAAGAGGAGCTGACAAAATAATAATAAAAAATGACCAACAATATGCATTATTGCACAATTTTTTTTGAGAAACTCGAATCAAACTGCACGATGAATGGATGTGCTGCGTATCACCATTAAGATGTCAAGTAATCTTCATGGTTTCTGCTTGTTATTCGATTACATGTATTTTCGTGGGATATTTTAAGCTTTTGAAAACAAAATTGAAATCTCAGACCACAACAATAGACCATGCTTAGTCTGTGGTTCTTTCAGAAATAGTAAGTTTGTAAAACTTAGGAGGAGACAAAGTCTATGATTCCATAACAAATTAACATACATTGTATCTGTAGTCAAATTACTACATGAGTTACAAATTCCCTCGTAGTATGCGGGATCTCCCAATTTTTAATAAAAGAACATAAAATGTAACAATTGCTGTAGTAGTTAAGCGTCTACGACCAATTATAACTTTATTGTTTTATACAAAACAAATTCTGTATACCAGTACAGTACTACGAGCATTAGTGGGATCGCCAAATAGACAACCGTACTGATAGAAAGCCTTAGTACTGTACTAGTAGTACTTTCAAGACAAAGGTTGGTCCTTAAAGAAAACGTTTCCCTGAGCGAAAAAGAAATTTCACTCGATACGTATCTTGTCACATAGACAATGTTGTTATCAGTTTTGACGACGGTTGCTGGTCCTAGTGGGATATTGCTGATTAACTGTAAATTTTGGTATTAGTTTAGGTTTCTGCGGAACGACTTTGTTCACTCTTTCATGGTCCGTATAGTGAGTAAATCGGGCAATAATATTACGCGGTTTTCCGTCCCGTCGTGGTTGTAATCTATGGACGTTTTGGAAATCTATTTCATCCGCTTCAGGAATATCAAGTTCTGTTTTAATAAAGTTTTTGAGTACAGTTTCAGTGTTTTCCACCTCATCAGTTTGTACAATAGCGCCGAATATAAGGTTGTATTTCATCGAGTGACTTTGTAGTTTTAAATACTCCTCTTTCAATTGATTTTTTTCCGTATCAATTTCTTGGGTGTAATTTTCTACCAAATTCATTCTGTCAGCAATTTCAAAATGGTGCTTTTCTTCATTTTCCAAAATTTGTGCATGTTCATTTTGAGTTTTCTTTACAGAGTCGATTTCTTGGTGTAAGTTTGAAATTTTCGTCTCAATGTTGTTGAATCATTCATCAAGTTTTTTGTCGAGTTAAAGAGTTTATCACCCACTTCAAAGTATATTCGTTCTAATCTTAGGTTCATAATGTTTATTGTTGAGAACAACATTTCGATGGTTATATTTGGACGAACCCCATCAGTGTGTGATAATAGAAATGATGGGTATGAATTATAGGTTAGACTATACTTGGTCATGTTTTATGAAGATTTAAGCCCAAGGCGAAGCCGAGGGCTTAAATCTTCATAAAACATTACCAAGTATTGTCTGACCAATGTAGAACATATTCACACTTTCGAGTGACCTTACAAAGTTATCCTTACCCATTGTAATATTTAAACCTAAATAGCAGTTCACTTTTTATAATAATCTAAATGTAAAACATAGGTAATCATCATTTCAATGGATGGAATGAAATAGCTATGACATAGTTTGTCAGGACCAAATGGATAAATTGGTTTTCTTCTGCTTCAGGTAAAATTTAATACTTATTTATTTTGAGATTTTTTTATTTTAAAAAGCAACACAATATTATATAAATTCCCTTTTTGAAATTTGATTTTTTTTTTCTAAATATAGAAATCTCTGTATAAATAAATTTACATATATTGTGTTTTTTTCTGAAAACAAATCCTTTGCTATAATCAGCAGTCTGGCATTATTATCTTGAACATGTTGAAAGAAAAAACCAGTTGCTTTCTTTAAAAAAAAGAAAAGCAATACATGAACCCACAACTGCTGACTGCGGTCAACAACATTAGTTGATTTTATTACATCAGAGGCCCCTGAGGGGCCTCGGGTGTATTGCCATCGCCTACTTTTCAAAGATCAAAGAGATGCATATATAATTAGTTTTGGAATGATAACCGACATTATAGACCCGCGGACCTATATAGTGCAGAATAAAATTCCGTATCGCTTCTTTTAAATTCATGTTTTCAATGGATACTCATTTTTTTTCATTTTTCTTAATGCAAATTTATAATATGAAAATGTTTTGTCGTTAGAAATATTTGTATATTAATCAAACGATCTTCAATATCAATGACGTCACGTGTCGAAAAATTGTTGTTGTGGATGAATACCACGAGTGCGCAAGAGGGCAAGAGCGAGCGTGTAGAAAATCGAGAGGAAATCAATTCACACATTTATACACAGAAAGTTAATTATATTTCAATTATTTGATTTGGAGTAACCTTTTTAAAGCGTTTGTAGCATATTTGTATATCATATTATCGTAGCAAAACCAGGAATATTTAATCTGGCACAATATGAAAATAATTTCTCTGTTTACGTTTCCTGTCGCCATTTTGAAAATACCAGCCAGGGGGGGGGGGGGGGGGTTCCAACTATATATGTCCCCATTCAAATGCATTGATCAGCCAAAAATGTGGGGTGCCAACACCGGAACCCCCCGATGGATCCACCAATGAGACACACACACGTGGAACTATTTTCTTTTTTTAAAGATACTGTATCGGATTTTCGTTCCTTCTCCGACTAAGTTTGTTGCATTAGTATATGTAAATTATGTCCCTTGTAAAAACTGGAATGAAAAACAGAAATTTATAATGACTTTGAATATGTAAGTTATATTTAATTATTGGTTGATTTTATTGTTTATATTTATCACTGGTATTAAAGAGATAATAGTAACTGCAATTACGATTATCCCAATATGGCGACGGTAGATATAGGTAAAATCTTTACACTCGTTTTTCTTAAATGTAGCATGTTTTTGTCAATAGTTACTCAGCTGCAAGGTTTATCTATACCATTACATCATATTTGAATCGTAACGGTGCACTGGAATTGTCTAAGAGCTGTGAAAATAGCCGTTGAAAAATTCGGGATGATAATCGTAACTCTATGGTATTTTTCTTCTTTGATAATCGTAATTTTCTTTATATGATAATAGTAACTGAAACATAATAAATGTGTCTTTCAGCATTTCAATGGTATTTTGTGTGTTAAAAATGTAAATGCCCAGTTAAACGATGACATTAACGTATATAAAAATAAATGAAGAAACTTACAGGTTAATATCTAGGATAAATTTACCTATATATCTCTAATTGATGAGAAAAAGGATGGATTAGCTATATCCCATATTCCAAAAGTGCAATCCTTTCAATTCATTGCTCAAAATGAAAGTCACGTATACCACATTTTCATATGTCAAAAAAGATATATGCCTGTTTCATTGATTTCAGGAAGGCATTTGATACTATTAATAGAGATGCCCTCTTTTACAAATTGTCTTATTACAACAAAGATGGTCCCTTTTTTTTAGTATAATGAAAGATATGTATAAAGAGGTTTTGTACTTGGTAAAGATCTCGGAAGGTATCACTGATTTTTTTAATTCCTCAGTTGGGGTAAAACAAGGGTGTATTTTAAGCCCTACATTATTTTCTTTATATATTAATGATTTACCATCTATTTTTGACTCAACATGTGAACCACCCAAGTTAAATGATAATGATATATCATATCTGTTATACGCTGATGATTTAGTTCTTATCAATAAATTCAGCCGTCCATATTTTTCCTTTGGATTCACTTTTTTCTATTTTATACTGATATATGATTTTAGAAATTAAATTCAAATGTTTTGATCAAATTCCCATGTATTTTAGGACGTTTCTTTAAACAGGTTGGTAAAGGATCTAGAATAGTTACCAGTTTATTGTTACTATTGTTTATTGTCACTTTTGTTTTTTGTTACTTTTGTTTATTGTTACTTTTATTTTTTGTTTTTATTAGCCTTACCTATAGTCTTACGAAGCATTTGACAGACGAAAAAAAAACCACAAATATGTATATTGATAAATTACATCAAAGGGCCAAACATGTAGATTATCACAGTCGGAACTGGTTTAATTACAAAGATTTTTATAGATTTTAAAACAAATATTTTGTACTTCACAAAAATGCATGAAAATTAGGAAAGGCTAATTTATGTTTTCATTTAATAGAAAAGTACTAATTATATGGCAAGTATGCAAATACAAAAATGTTCCTTGTTTAGTACCTTCAATATTTTTCTCTACAATATCTTCCATGCATATGTATGCAGCATACTTTTCATATACCGAGTATTTATGAATTTTTAATAAGTTTGTTTCTAATTTTGCGGAATATGCGTTATTTTATTCTCATCTTTGCAGTCATTCTTTGAATAAGTATTTCTTGTAAGAAAATTTAAAGCTACATCAATTTTTTTTTTTGATTTTCGGGCTTTTGGCCAAACTATAAAAGTACACAAATCCATGTTTGTCAATGAACTCCACGTTACTTAATTTCATAATACACAAAGAATCCCATTTAGGGCCAAACATTCTCTAGTCTTATATAGCATTAAATGTTTTAAGGATGTCATTTTATCATAATTCCAAATTGAATTTGTGTTGTTTATAGTTTATATCTGAGATACTGAAATTTCAGTGACAGTCATGAAGTAGCTAATATGAATAAGAAGATGTGGTATGTTTGCCAATGAGACAACTTTCCACAAGAGACCAACATGACTCAGAAATTAACAAAATTAATATAGGTCACCGTACGGTCTTCAACAATGAACAAAGCCCATACCGCATAGTCAGCTATAAAAGAAATGACACTGTAAAACACTTTTCAAAGTTATCTCTTGTTCATCATAACTTTTAAGTTGTGATATCATCCATGAAAAATGATCGAAGTGACATGAAAACTGTAGCCACTAATTTCTCGTCAAACGGTTTTTGACGAATACTAAATATATTTCCTACTTCGTTATGGCATAATAGGGTATGTTCTAGAATTAAATCAGCAGTGGCTTCCCGGGGGCAGAAATAGCACATATAACCACCTACAATAAAATAATTTAAACAATATTAACTATATTTACTATTTACTTCAGGATAAATTATTTTTTGTTTACTGTCTTAATCAGAAATCTGATGTAAGGTGACACATGCGTGTCGCCTGACAATTATTGTCATGTATCATAATTTCCATCGCTCATTCACATATTTTGTGGCATACCTAGTTCAATAAATTTCTGTATATTAACAAAGTTCGTGTTTTCCCATTTCCAAATTTCTTGAAGCTTGTTCACCCTTCCAATTTTATAATATACTAGTATGTGTTTTCATAAGAACAATTAATTACTAGAACACACCCGTGATATCGCGGGTCCGTGACTGAATTAAAGTATATAACTATGCGCAAGCCTTATTTTAGTATTAGTATTGTCATCTGATAAAGTCATGCCGATTATAAGATACACAGTTTTCTCTGCTTTCAAATCTTTCTGTTTGAACCCGTCGAACTGGAACTTATCAGTTATTGGTAATATTAATTATTTGGAAAACAAAAGGTCCTGGAATGGAGTATTTTTTTAATCAACAGCATTGTCCTATATTAGTTATAAATAAAGTTGAATTCTTTGATTCGGTGTTTTACGTCATGCCCGCTAACAAAATTGAAACTGTACTGTACGCCTTATTTTTAGTTCAGATTTTAAGTATTCGTATTGTTATCTTAGAAAGTCTACTGATTAAAGTGCTGCAATAGGTAACAATTTGACAATTTAGTAGTGTCAACCCTGTGATTATGACCCGTGTATATAGCATAATAATCCTGAATACCCCGTTTGTTGGTGCGCCTGTCAGACGCGGAACGTACAGATAAGGTAATAGGTAAACAGGTGAATATACTATTGGTATCGGTATCGGACTCGACCCGGAACTTCTTAATTATTGGCAATATTAATTACGTGGAAAACAAAAGGGCCTGGAGTGGTGTAATTTTTAATCTACACCTTTGTACTATATTAGTTATATATAAAGTTGAATTCTTTGATTCGTCGTTTTTACGTGATGACGGCTGACAAATTGGACCTCGTAATTTTAGTATTATAGATATATGCATAAAAAGAAATGTCATAAGATGTTGGGACGTTTCGTAAATAATTCATCGCCATAATTTCATAATATGCTATCAGATATACGTTTTTAGTGTCAATATCAATAAAACAGTTTCCAGTTACGATTATCTTTTTTATTTTTAAATACCATAATTACGATTATCTTTTTTCCGAGTTACGATTATCATCCCGAATTTTTCAACGGCTATTTTCAAAGCGCTTAGACAATTCCAGTGCACCGTTACGATTCAAATATGATGAAATGGTATAGATAAACCTTGCAGCTGAGTAACTATTGACAAAAACATGCTACATTTAAGAAAAATGAGTGTAAAGATTTTACCTATATCTACCGTCGCCATATTGGGATAATCGTAATTGCAGTTACGATTATCTCTTTAATACCAGTGATTTATATGTCATTTTAATAGAATCTTCGTCTTACTTTACACTGAAATGACAGAGTCTGGGTAAATCAAATTTTACAATACTGAATTACCATACACATGATTCATGTCATAAGTGATGGTACACAGGCAATTGTTTCTGTCGATGTGGTGTTTAGTTTCTATCCACACCCTTACGAAAAATCAAGTGATTTTGTTATTTTTCATACGGGTGTGGGTAATAAACCCCTCATTGACAGAAACAAGTGCCTGTAAGTCCCTACCTAACTTACTAGCCAACAGATATATTGGTAGTCCAAATAATTATGACGTCTGGCAAGGCTGTTTTAATTTTTTTTTCTGGGACGCCTTCCTACGACGTCATAACGCTGAAGCCATTTTTTGGTATACGATTGCTTCCAAGCAATCTGTAGACTTATACTGGTGGCTCAGGGCATTGCCCTCACGTCAATCGTTTTATTCTAAACATTAAGGAACATCTCAGATTCTCATGATTGTCTTGCTTTAAAAGGTAAAAACAAGCAAAGGGATTGAACTTAAACAACTTTCCTATAATGTTCTTTTCATAATCTTCATGTTTGATAATTCATTGACTTATATGCATGTACATGATGTACTTAACAACACGGAAAATCAGAATTAAGCAGTATTTATATTTAGTGTATTCATAAATTAAGAAACACGTCAGAGGGAATTCCCAGATTTTGATAAAATGCGAGAGTTCTCTGAATTCCGATAAATCTATATATTTCTGTCATACATGTATAAGAACTGAAGTGGAGTTTTTCTTATATGTTACCGTTATGAAACTGATATTTGAGTATGTACTTCGATGAAGAAATAGAGAACCATCTAGGTCGTTTAATATACGTTCTTGCTACAGGGTTTGTTTTGGAAATTATGCGCATGCGTATAGTTTTCTTGACTTCAAGGGGTTTTAGATTGAATGGTTGCTCTGGATTCTCCACTCAATTAATTAATTTATAACTCATGGGATATTTTCTATGTATGTCTGCTATTGAGGGTTATTGTTGTTGCATAATTTTAAATCATACGCATCATTTAAATTAAAATAAATATAGTCCACATCGTAGAGCACCCCTTCAGGCGAAATGGAGTCTTCCATATTATCGTTTCGAGTTGTCTCCCTTCCGGAAGTAACTTCAGTGCATTCTGAATCAAAACAACGCATCGAGTATTAGCCCGTTCTGTCAATAAACGTCGTATTATATTAAAAACGATCGCAATTTAAACTGATAAATGTGTACGGAAAGGAGTCATGATCACTGACCCAAAGGAAATTAAATATTTAAAGAGTTAGGAATGGGGTTCCTCCTAGAATAAACGTAGGAAAATAGGTGATAAGATACGAAGTGAAATACCTTCTCTCACTCTGAGTCTCAGTGACTGCTGTGGAAAGTAAACTTTGAATTGATAGTACAAAAATAAAACACAATAGGCATAATTACATTGTTGATTCATTGTTCATACACTTTTATCCGTGATTGGCTATTTTGTAACTATTTTACATGTGCAGTTAAATTAGTTTTGAAAATAATATTATCCAGCTACATGTATACATGTGTCAATGAAACAACGGCAATCCTATCCCTCAAAGCAATCTGCTCTTTGATTACGTCTGGATTTTGAGAGCAAATTTTGGGGGGAACTTTGACACCTAATTTTGACATGAATTTTTCATTGCCGGTGTCATATGGTATTTTGAACCCCCTAAATATTGAACCCGGGGTCAAAATACCATGCAGTAAAATGACCCTGGATAACAAGCACTTTTTTTACATTTCAATATTTTATGATGTATTTAAATGAGTAGCTATTGTTTGCAAACTCCATTAGAAATTTGAATTGAGATCAGTTTTGGAAAAAGGGAAAGGGGGATGTGAAAAAAAATTGGGAGGGGGGGGGGGGGTTCAATTTTTCTATTTCAGATTTCATAAATAAATAGAAAATTTCTTCAAATATTTTTTTGAGAGGATTAATATTTAACAGCATAGTGAATTGCTCAAAGGCAAAAAAAAAAAATTTAAGTTCATTAGACCACATTCATTCTGTGTCAACTATTTAATCACAATCCAAATTTAGAGCTGAATCCAGCTTGAATGTTGTGTCCATACTTGCCCCAACTGTCCAGGCTAGGGTTCAACCTCTGCGGTCGTATAAAGCTGCAACCTGCGGAGCATCTTGTTTTATATTTGTTCTTAACAATTTTTTGTTCATTTAAAAACATTTAAAGACAACAGAGTGGGTGTATGTGGGTTCGATTCCCACCCTAGGCATTCATTTATATTGGCTGGTGCAAAGCGGGCAGTTTAGCTTAGTGGCCCCACACTGACTCTGTTGTTCATATGTCACTTAAAAAAATCAGGCCTCGTTCAGGTCTTGCCATCTTTATTTTTCTTTTCGAAATCATACACAACAAAACCATTGAAAAATTGTGAAAACTATACCACAGATAACTATGGTAAAACTTTAATTGTATTTGGCATAAATAACCTTGGTTGCCATCCAAGATCCACATTTTTTTTATATTGATGAATTATATATATATATATCAGATTTGTATTCTTTTGGTTACAAAACATGTTGGATGGTAGGTGGCGGCCAAATCTTTATTCCTAATATAAAGTCATAAAGCTTTCAGGTCTGAAAATTGCCCCAAATCATCACATTTTGACAAATTTGGAACATAAAATGTGCTTGTTGTTCGTTGTGAGCCAAGGCTCCGTGTTGAAGGCCATACATTGACCTATAATGGTCTACCTTTTTTTAAATTGTTATTTGGATGAGTTGTCTCATTGGCACTCGCACCACATCTTCCTATAACTATTTTATGAAAAGAACTGATTTATTGAACGTTAAAGACTTTTGAAATGAACCCATTTATGAACCAAATTGTGAATTTTTCGAAGTTTTATGGTCATTTTGGGCAATTAGTGAAGCAATTAGTGAAGCTTGTCCTTTGAATCAGTGGTTAACCAATAACCATAATATTAAGTATCTGTTAGAAGATAGCTCTTTCACAGTACATTGTTAAACTTAAAGATAAATATATACCAACAATGACCAATATTAATGATGGAATGAGATTATTTATGTATATATACTGTTTTAAATTGTTAAATGTACATGTTCATCTCATGTTTATACATCAATGAAAATTAAAACCAAACCAGCTCTAGACAAAATGATGAAATAGAAATAAAGCTTACCATATTTAACAATCAGAAAAAAAAATACATAAATCAGTTAGAAGTAGCCATGAAATGACAAATGTTAAACAATATATACAAGAAAACTAATGGCCACATCAATGAACAAATGGAAAATCAAGATATACTGTACACCATAAAATTACAAGCCCTGTCTTACAGGCTTCTTACTAAGGACCAACACATTCATATGGTAGTTGTGAACTTCTATATGTATTGTGCAAAATTTTCTCATTGCTAAAACCAATGGTATCCAAAGTATTAAATCCAGAACAAAGTAAAAAAAGACTAACAGTTGAAAAACTATCCAATTGTTGTGAAATTCAATTAACAAAAATACCATCATTAGCGTAAGGCTATCTACATATAAAACATTGTAATATTTACAATGAACCATTTAATAATTAAAAGACAGAACCTACAATGTACATGTATAGCTGCTAATTGTTTCTATTTAAAAAAAAAATATATAATGGATAAATGATTGCAATTGACTGTGTTAAAATAAAACCAAGATAAGTCAGTGAAGCTATTTATAAACATTTAAAAAGTTTGTGTTGACTGCAACAAAAATCTAGAATAAGGGATAGTAATCTTGCTGTGTTAACATCCATTTAATTAGCAATTGATCCAAAAGCTAAATGTTTCAGAAAATAGAAGACCTGGATACTAAATGTACAAACATTGTTAACTAATGCCATTTGTAGAGTAGGATCTGCTTGTACCCATCCGGAGCAACTGAGATTACCTCCAAGGATTGGTGGGGTTTGTGTTGCTCAGTCTTTAGTTTTCTATGTTGTTTCTAGTGTACTTTTATTGGTCTGCATGTCTTTTTCAGTTTTAGTCATGGAATGTAAGTTTATTTTCGATTTATGAGTTTGCTGTTCATCTGGTATCTTTAGCCCCAATATTAGTAATACAATTTATCTGTTTTAATGTGATTGTCTTGAACCTCTTTTTCATAGTTCAGTGAGTGACTATATAGCTACTCGAAGAAATGTTTGCTATGTTGATTCTCTATTATAAGTTATATGCTAACGATTTTTGTATGTGTGCAACTATATGGTCATTATGCCAATCTAACAGTTCTCATTTGACCACGTAATCATTGATAATTCACAAAGTTAAGTTTCCTAGTTCAAGACAGTATCTCAGATATGATAGCAAATTATATTATTTGTACTATATTGTAAGGTGAACATATCTGTCTGGCAGGTATAATATAAACACCTGTCATTTATCAATAATTCAACATAACTTGAGGTCCTCTGATGTTCAGTACTTCAGTACTTTGATTTGCTTTTGATTTGAACAAATTTACTGTGAATGAGATATTGATCAATATTAATGAGTTTTCTTGTCACATCATTATTGAAAATATGTAATAGTGGGTAGATTATTGCACATGTGAATGAATTTACTTAATTTTTACTTTGTGTTTCATGTACAAATTGCTGATCTATTGCAATTCCCAATTTCTGCAAACTCTAAGTGACTAAGGGAAATTTTATTGACTCTGCAACATACGTCTAATCCTCGGGTTGCTGTTTTTGTGGTTAATTTATTTTTGACTTTTAAAAATTGATATCGATTTAATTTGTTTCCTGGAAGTTTTTAATTATCCTGCATAATTATGTAAGGCTGTCTGTGACAATCATACACACTTTATTTGTAATATAATCAATGAGGGCATATAAGATAAATAAATGTTAAAGTTCTGGACCTCAGATTTGAATATGGTTTAGGTTATTTGTCAAAATACCTTGATATATGACTTATAATATCTACTATATAAGAATTGTTCTGTGATATACCTTCAAGAAAAAAGTAAACCAAATAAATATAGAAAAGAAGTTTGGTGTGATTTTCGATGAGACTCTTTCACAAGAGACCTTATAACACAAAAATTAACAGCTATAAATTTTCAAACAGCCTTCATAAAAAAAAAACATAGCCCCTACCACAGTCAGCTCAGTAGGCCTTGAAATAAGAAATGTAAACAATACAAACGAAAAAATGAACGACCTGATTAATGTACCCAAAAAGAAACGAAAAATCAATCATGCAACACAGCAACAACCATTGAATTACAGGCAGATATTTACTGAATGTGACAGGGATATGTTTGATAATTTATGATATAAACTTTGAAATACAAATATTCTTTTTCATTTGCATTAACTCCAATTAGTTAAGATAAATTGTATTCCGAAATATAACATATATTAGATATAGTAAAGTTATTGACAAAGATCGGTATAATAATTTACACTTGTTTTATAAACGTATTATGATACAAATATAAATGCTAACAATCAACACCCTACCATCAAATTCACCATAAACTTCCTTGATACATCTAGCACCCTCTCTGTAGGTATAATAAACACAGATATATACTCTAACCCTACAGATACTCATCAATACCTGTCGCCTGAAAGTTGCCATCCTCCACACTGCACGAAGAGCATTCCATACAGCCAAGCTCTCAGAATAAGGCGAATCTGCTCCTCTGAAGACACTGCAAAACAACGTCTGGGGCAGCTTAAAGGACATTTAAAAAGAAGGGGATATAAACACAAAAACATCAAAAACAGTTTTCGAAAAGCGGAATCCATCCCCAGAAGCAGTCTGCTAACTTACAAAGATAAACAGAAAAGTAAAAGAATCCCATGTGTGCTCACCTACCATCCATGCCTGAGAAATAGTTTCAAGACCATTCGTGATCATTGGACAGCAATCGAGAAACATTCGAAGTTATCCAAAATCTTTCCTGAGCCTCCCATGATTGCCTTCAAACAACCTAACAGCCTGAGAAATATACTTGTCCGTGCTGACCTAACCTAACACGTCAATTTGACTCCTTGTCTCAGGCTTGCAAAACAGATCTAACAGCAAGCGAATTCGAGAACATCCAAGAGCGCCTGAGAGATATAACCAACACTAAGACCGCCACTCTCCGCTCCAGACAAAGATGCAAATTTCAACGGGATGGTACTTCTTTCCCATCCATTAGTACAAAAGAAAAAAAGAATAATAAAACCAAAAACAGACATTTTAGACGTAGACCTCAAGTCCTCAGCAACAAGATCAATACCGTTGTTAATCTTTCCAGCAAACAACTTACTGAGGACGAAACGTCATTACTATCCAGAGGCCTAAACTTTTGTCCAGTCCCAGGTCCAGTGAATGATACTAAATTGTCTGAGGAACTGGATTATTTTGCCAGGAGCCTCCGCATCAAGGAACATTTTGCATCGAAAGAGGACGATAGCACCACCTCAGATAGTGACTCTGATGACTCCAATGAATAGATTTAGAAAGAAAAGCAACTGGGTCCCTAAACCAAGCAAAAACACCACCTTAGAATCATTTATAGACAATGTTAAAACGGATATACTTACAAATGTAAAAATAAACAATCAGACCTATGATAATTTAACACCTGATGAACGTGTGGCTTTGACAAATTTGAGAGATAATGACGACATTGTTATTAAACCTGCAGACAAAGGGAGTGCAGTTGTCGTCATGGACAAATCTAACTATGTCCAAGAGGCCATTCGCCAATTAGATGATGACCGGTTTTACAAAAAACTTAATTCGGACCCCACCCTCCAATTCAGCGAGGAAATAACAGAATGTTTAAAGGAAATGTGTGACAATAACATCATTGATATAGATACTTTCAAATATTTAAAACCTGAAAATTCAAAACCTGGGCGATTCTACCTGCTCCCTAAAATTCATAAACCTGGTAACCCAGGTAGACCAATCGTCTCAGCTAATGGTCATCCCACCGAAAAAATATCCGAATTCGTTGATTACTATCTTCGACCACATGTAGAAAACTTGCCATCTTTTATTAAAGATTCTACAGATTACTTACTAAAGATACAGGATTAAAACCCTCTACCTGCCAATACTACTCTTGTCACTATGGATGTCACCTCTCTCTATACGAATATTCCCCATGCGGATGGTATTGAAGCATGTAGAGAAGTTTGGGACTCTCGATCTCTTAAAATTCCACCTACTGATTGCTTAGTTGAAATGCTTACTATGGTCTTGAAAAAGAACAACTTCACATTCCAAGGAGAACACTATTTACAGACAAATGGCACTGCTATGGGTAAAAAAATGGCTCCATCTTATGCCAATATATTCATGGGTAAATTTGAAAAGCAACTGCTGGAGTGCTCCATCGAAAAACCGCTTTCCTGGTATCGATTTTTGATGACGTTGACATGAAATGGGACAAGGGAGACCAAAAATTACAAACTTTTATAACAAATGCTAACAATCAACACCCTACCATCAAATTCACCCATGAAACATCTAATTCCACCATAAACTTCCTTGATACATCTAGCACCCTCTCTGTAGGTATAATAAACACAGATATATACTCTAAACCTACAGATACTCATCAATACCTGTCGCCTGAAAGTTGCCATCCTCCACACTGCACGAAGAGCATTCCATACAGCCAAGCTCTCAGAATAAGGCGAATCTGCTCCTCTGAAGACACTGCAAAACAACGTCTGGGGCAGCTTAAAGGACATTTAAAAAGAAGGGGATATAAACACAAAAACATCAAAAACAGTTTTCGAAAAGCGGAATCCATCCCCAGAAGCAGTCTGCTAACTTACAAAGACAAACAGAAAAGTAAAAGAATCCCATATGTGCTCACCTACCATCCATGCCTGAGAAATAGTTTCAAGACCATTCGTGATCATTGGACAGCAATCGAGAAACATTCGAAGTTATCCAAAATCTTTCCTGAGCCTCCCATGATTGCCTTCAAACAACCTAACAGCCTGAGGAATATACTTGTCCGTGCTGACCTTTCCAAACCTAACCATACTGTAGGTAATTGTCAGCCTTGTGGGGACAAGCGCTGCAAATGTTGCAACCAATTGCAGCATTCATCAACATTTCACAGTAAGACCACAGAAAAGACATACAAGATCTTTTGCAATGTCAACTGCAAAAGCTCAAACGTGATTTACGTTCTTGAGTGTCCTAGATGTGGTCTCCAATATGTTGGTGAATCTATGCAGCCATTTCACAAACGCCTCAATGGCCACAGGAGTGACCTCACAAAAAAACCGTATATTCCTGTCAGCCAACATTTCAGGTTACCAGATCACAATCTGAAAGATTTTGATCACATGAAGATCCTTGTGATCGAACAGGATTGTACATGGCAAAATAGGCAAAGAGAAAATCGGGAGAGGTTTTGGATAAAAACACTGGGTGTCCTCCATCCAGATGGAATCAATAGAAAGAAATAATTAAATTTACAGTCTAGTGTTTATATTATTATATTCAGGATTTTGGATTAAAATCAATCGACCAAAACTTACCTGTATTATTAGTGATCTATGTTTACACCTTATACATTATGGTAATGGTAGAGGTTGATAGCCGGGATTAGAAGTTGGACCAGCATTAGGAGAACAACGAGATGCCTGTTGTAACTGTGGGCTGTGGGTTCGGTCATTCAAAGGTCTGGTTCATATGCTTCGTAGGATTGTGATAATTTTGTTGAAATGTTCTCGTTAGTGGCGTTGTGTGAAAGTTTATTGGTGTACTAGTATATAACGTATCGTGAGCTTGACTCAGAACATTAGATAAACTTTGTTGTTGTTGATGATAGGGTGACGCCATATTGATTTTTACTTTGTTTGGTGGAGTCAAACCTGTTTTACTGTTATTACTGTTCCTCCTTTCCCCCATTTAGATCTAGTAATGTCACAAATGTCACAAATATTCATATTTGGTTCAAATCACAAAATAATTTAAAAGTTGGAATATAACCACAACACCTCCAAATTGATCAATATGAGTAGACCTGCACTCATACCGTCATGCTCAGTCCGCCACTTTCAATTTCAATTTTTCGGTTACCGTTTTGTACATAAACCAGATCGTTAGTTCTACAATTGTTATTTCGGGGCTTTTGATTATCTTTCTATGTGGTAAAGGTTGTGTTGTGCGGTGACATTAAGTTTTCTTTCTTCGTCATTTGGTTTGTGGTCGAGCGTTGTCTTATTAACAATTTGCAACATCTTTTTTTTTTACCTAGCCTCAAATAACTGAGAGTACTCTTTTATCTTTGCTATGTGTTCTTACATTTTAGTTGCGTCTCTAACTGATCTTGTGAGGCCAATTGGAACTGATATTTACAGTTTCTTATGTAAATTATTGTTCTTATGTTTATGCTGTCAACTTATACTACTGGTAAGGAGAGACTTGGGCAGCCATAAACATTATTTACACCGATGTACATTTTGTAAGTGCCTGTCCCATTTCAGAAGCATGTAGTTCATGTCTGTTATATTTGTTTTTCATAAATTATTTTGGTTTTTTGTTAACTGTTGAAGTCAGTATTGAAGACTATAATTGTTATACCCACTTCATTTGAACTCTGGTGGAAAGGTTTTTATTGACAGTTAAACCAAATCACCTTATTGTTACATGCTAGTACTACATTTTACTACTCAGTCTTCGTTTCTTGGGAGCCTCCAGAGGCGGATTTATGGGACCAGGTGGCCCGCCCCCCCTTTTTTGAGAAAACAATTTGGTTGCTTATATAGGGCATCACTGAAGCATGACGGGAGCGGGTCCCCTCTTAGGCAGTCAGTGGGCCCCCACTTATGAAAATTTCTGGATCCCTTACACTCAACGTTAATTAAGTCCTTTAAGTAGAGAGATATGTAGTAAAGTGTGCCGCATTTATTGTATCTGCATATTTACTGGAATACTTTCATTTGTTATTTATCGAAACAAAGCATAGAAAATACATCCAAGTTAGTTCGACATTCTGAAAAAATACAATATGTGTTCATACAAATGTGAATGAATTGAAGTTCTAAAAATAAACCGCGGTCACGTTTTTACATGGTTTAAATAAAATTATGACAAACTACCTTGACATACGGTTTACCCTATATGTATTACATGCACAGGATACTGAAGTAAATATGTATATGTTTGACATTAAACATCCTGTTAACCCTGAAAACAACTTTGGAGAGAACGACGACCAGAGTCTGAAAAACTATATAGATATTACAGGTATGTACGTATGTATATATTTGAATGTATTTTTTAAATGCAAGTACAGTCATGTAGCTACTTTCGTTATGTGTGTGAAGTTAGCAGCCGGTTCGTTATTCGATATTCGATATTCAATATCCAACCGGCTGCTAGCAGTCGGTTGGATATTCAAAATTAAGTTGAAAATAAAAAAAGAATAACACTTAATAACAATAAAAGCATGATTTTTATAGTTATAAGATACGTAGGAAATAGTTTCATGACCTCTTCAAGCTGTCGCAAATTCTCGTTGTTCTCGAATATAAACCCTAAATTTCTAATTTGCATATTTGTCTAAATGTAATATAGATTGTTGTCAATAAAAAAAAATCAAAGAGGTACAGTACTTTTATACAGGATTTTTCTTAAAAACAAAAACAAAAACCGATTACCCTAGAAAACAATTAGGAATATAAATAGAAATATTTATGGAAAGCACATGAAAGAAATATATAATGAAAAGCTACCTGAGACCGCTTAAATGAGGGTGAGACCCCCCTGGTCTTTCAATGCCCACTAAATTAAAGTAAATCATAGACTCTGTATATATAAAGGATGTATCAGAAGGATTGCCCAGAATAATGTCATATTCGATATCTATGGAGGGCTTGTATTGTCACTTTTCAGCTAAAAATTATCAAAATTTTAGGACAAAGGGCACAGGGCAATGGTGAGAGCCCCCTCGTTGCTCAATCCTTCTAATATTATGCAGACATTTAGTCAATAGGCAGATACACATGTGACTAAAAGGAATTTGGGTAGACTTCCTGTCTTTTATGTTTACGGAGCGCCCAAAGTGCCAGTTGGATATTCAAAATATATAGTGAAAAGCTACCTGAGACCACTTTAATGAGGGTGAGACCCCCCTGGTCTTTCAATGTTCACAAAATTTAAGTAAATCATAGACTCTCTATATATAAAGGTTGTATCAGGAGGATTGCCCAGAATAATGTCATATTCGATATCTATGGAGGGCTTGTATTGTCAAGTTTCAGCAAAAAATTATCAAAATTTTAGGACAAAGGGCGCAGGGTAATGGTGAGAGCCCCCTTATTGCTCAATCTTTCTAATATTATGCAGTCATTTAGTCAATAGGTAGATACATACGTGACTAATAGGAATTGGGGTAGACTTCCTGTCTTTTATGTTTACGGAGCGCCCAAAGTGCCAGTTGGATATTCAAAATATTTAGTGAAACCGCTTAAATGAGGGTGAAACCCCCCTGGTCTTTCAATGTCCACAGAATTTAAGTAAATCATAGACTCTGTATATAAAAAGGTTGTATCAGAAGGATTGCCCAGAACAATGTCATATTCGATATCTATGGAGGGCTTGTATTGTCACTTTTCAGCTAAAATTCATCAAAATTTTAGGACAAAGGGCACAGGGCAATGGTGAGAGCCCCCTAATTGCTCAATCTTTTTAATATTATGCAGACATTTAGTCAATAGGTAGATACACACGTAACTAAAAGGAATTTGGGTAGACTTCCTGTCTTTTATGTTTACGGAGCGCCCACAGTGCCAGTTGGATATTCAAAATATATAGTGAAAAACTACCTGAGACCGCTTAAATGAGGGAAAGACCCCCCTGCATTTCAATATTCAAAAAATTTAATTAAATCATAGACTCTGTATATAAAAAGGTTGTATCAGAAGGATTGCCCAGAATAATGTCATGTTCGATATCTATGGAGGGCTTGTATTGTCACTTTTCAACTAAAATTTATTAAAATTTTAGGACAAAGGGCACAGGGCAATGGTGAGAGCCCCCTAATTGCTCAATCTTTCTAATATTATGCAGACATTTAGTCAATAGGCAGATACACATGTGACTAAAAGGAATTTGGGTAGACTTCCTGTCTTTTATGTTTACGGAGCGCCCAAAGTGCCAGTTGGATATTCAAAATATATAGTGAAAAGCTACCTGATACCGCTTAAATGAGGGTGAGACCCCCTGGTCTTTCAATGTCCACAAAATTTTAGTAAATCATAGACTCTGTATATATAAAGGTTGTATCAGAAGGACTGCCCAGATTAATGTCATATTCGATATCTATGGAGGGCTTGTATTGTCACTTTTCAGCTAAAATTTATCAAAATTTTAGGACAAAGGGCACAGGGCAATAGTGACAGCCCCCTAATTGCTCAATCTTTCTAATATTATGCAGACATTTAGGCAATAGGTAGATACACACGTGACTTAAAGGAATTTGGGTAGACTTTCTGTCTTTTATGTTTACGGAGCGCCCAAAGTGCCAGTTGGATATTCAAAATATTTACTGAAAAGCTACCTGAGACCGCTAAAATGAAGGTGAGACCCCCCTGGTCTTTCAATGTCCACAAAATTCAAGTAAATCATAGACTCTGTATATATAAAGGTTGTATCAGAAGGATTGCCCAGAATAATGTCATATTCGATATCTATGGAGGGCTTGTATTGTCACTTTTCAGCTAAAAATTATCAAAATTTTAGGACAAAGGGCACAGGGCAATGGCGAAAGCCCCCTAACTGCTCAATCTTTCTAATATTATGCAGACATTTAGTCAATAGGTAGATACACTCGTAAATAAAAGGAATTTGGGTAGACTTCCTGTCTTTTATGTTTACGGAGCGCCCAAAGTGCCAGTTGGATATTCAAAATATATAGTGAAAAGCTACCTGATACCGCTTAAATGAGGGTGAGACCCCCTGGTCTTTCAATGTCCACAAAATTTTAGTAAATCATAGACTCTGTATATATAAAGGTTGTATCAGAAGGACTGCCCAGATTAATGTCATATTCGATATCTATGGAGGGCTTGTATTATCACTTTTCAGCTAAAAATTATCAAAATTTTAGGACAAAGGGCACAGGGCAATGGCGAAAGCCCCCTAACTGCTCAATCTTTCTAATATTATGCAGACATTTAGTCAATAGGCAGATACACATGTGACTAAAAGGAATTTGGGTAGACTTCCTGTCTTTTATGTTTACGGAGCGCCCAAAGTGCCAGTTGGATATTCAAAATATATAGTGAAAAGCTACCTGATACCGCTTAAATGAGGGTGAGACCCCCTGGTCTTTCAATGTCCACAAAATTTTAGTAAATCATAGACTCTGTATATATAAAGGTTGTATCAGAAGGACTGCCCAGATTAATGTCATATTCGATATCTATGGAGGGCTTGTATTGTCACTTTTCAGCTAAAATTTATCAAAATTTTAGGACAAAGGGCACAGGGCAATAGTGACAGCCCCCTAATTGCTCAATCTTTCTAATATTATGCAGACATTTAGGCAATAGGTAGATACACACGTGACTTAAAGGAATTTGGGTAGACTTCCTGTCTTTTATGTTTACGGAGCGCCCAAAGTGCCAGTTGGATATTCAAAATATTTACTGAAAAGCTACCTGAGACCGCTAAAATGAAGGTGAGACCCCCCTGGTCTTTCAATGTCCACAAAATTCAAGTAAATCATAGACTCTGTATATATAAAGGTTGTATCAGAAGGATTGCCCAGAATAATGTCATATTCGATATCTATGGAGGGCTTGTATTGTCACTTCTCAGCTAAAAATTATCAAAATTTTAGGACAAAGAGCACAGGGCAATGGCGAAAGCCCCCTAACTGCTCAATCTTTCTAATATTATGCAGACATTTAGTCAATAGGTAGATACACTCGTAAATAAAAGGAATTTGGGTAGACTTCCTGTCTTTTATGTTTACGGAGCGCCCAAAGTGCCAGTTGGATATTCAAAATATATAGTGAAAAGCTACCTGAGACCGCTTAAACGAGGGTGAGACCCCCTGGTCTTTCAATGTTCACAAAATTTAAGTAAATCATAGACTCTGTATATATAAAGGTTGTATCAGAAGGACTGCCCAGATTAATGTCATATTCGATATCTATGGAGGGCTTGTATTGTCATTTTTCAGCTAAAATTTATCAAAATTTTAGGACAAAGGGCACAGGGCAATGGTGAGAGCCCCCTTATTGCTCAATCTTTCTAATATTATGCAGACATTTAGTCAATAGGTAGATACACACGTGACTAAAAGGAATTTGGGTAGACTTCCTGATTTTTATGTTTACGGAGCGCCCAAACTGCCAGTTGGATATTCAAAATATATAGTGAAAAGCTACCTGAGACCGCTTAAATGAGGGTGAGACCCCCTGGTCTTTCAATGTCCACAAAATTTTAGTAAATCATAGACTCTGTATATATAAAAATTGTATCAGAAAGACTGCCCAGATTAATGTCATATTCGATATCTATGGAGGGCTTGTATTGTCACTTTTCAGCTAAAATTTATCAAAATTTTAGGACAAAGGGCGCAGGGTATTGGTGAGAGCCCCCTTATTGCTCAATCTTTCTAATATTATGCAGACATTTAGTCAATAGGTAGATACACACGTAACTAATAGGAATTGGGGTAGACTTTCTGTCTTTTATGTTTACGGAGTGCCCAAAGTGCCAGTTGGATATTCAAAATATTTAGTGAAAAGCTACTTGAGACCGCTTAAATCAGGGTGAGACCCCCCTGGTCTTTCAATGTCCACAAAATTTAAGTAAATCATAGACTCTCTATATAAAAAAGTTGTATCAGAAGGATTGCCCAGAATAATGTTATATTCGATATCTATGGAGGGCTTGTATTGTCACTTTTCAGCTAAAATTTATCAAAATTTTAGGACAAAGGGCACAGGGCAATGATGAGAGCCCCTTAATTACTCAATCTTTCTAATATTATGCAGACATTTAGTCAATAGGTAGATACACACGTGACTAAAATGAATTTGGGTAGACTTCCTGTCTTTTATGTTTACGGAGCGCCCAAAGTGTCAGTTGGATATTCAAAATATTTAGTGAAAAGCTACCTGAGACCGCTTAAATGAGGGTGAGACCCCCCTGGTCTTTCAATGTCCACAAAATTTAAGTAAATCATATACTTTGTATATATAAAGGTTGTATCAGAAGGATTGCCTAGAATAATGTCATATTCGATATCTATGGAGGGCTTGTATTGTCACTTTTTAGCTAAAAATTATCAAAATTTTAGGACAAAGGGCACAGGGAAATGGTGAGAGCCCCCTAACAGCCCAATCTTTCTAATATTATGCAGACATTTAATCAATAGGTAGATACACTCGTAACTTAAAGGAATTTGGGTAGACTTCCTGCCTTTTATGTTTACGGAGCGCCCAAAGTGCCAGTTGGATATTCAAAATATATAGTGAAAAGCTACCTGAGACCGCTTAAACGAGGGTGAGACCCCCTGGTCTTTCAATGTCAACAAAATTTAAGTAAATCATAGACTTTGTATATATAAAGGTTGAATCAGAAGGATTGCCCAGAATAATGTTATATTCGATATCTATGGAGGGCTTGTATTGTCACTTTTCAGCTAAAAATTATCAAAATTTTAGGACAAAGGGCACAGGGCAATGGTGAGAGCCCCCTAACTGCTCAATCTTTCTTATATTATGCAGACATTTAGTCAATAGGCAGATACACATGTGACTAAAAGGAATTTGGGTAGACTTCCTGTCTTTTATGTTTACGGAGCGCCCAAAGTGCCAGTTGGATATTCAAAATATTTAGTGACCCCCCTGGTCTTTCAATTTCCATTAAATTCAACCAAATCATAGATTTCAGATATATAAATGATTGTATCAAAAGTGTTCCTGAACGGACTGTTTGCTGCAGATCAGATCAGACCAGAACCCTAGGCCTAGTAGAATCGATGACCTAGTTTCAAATACAAACCGTCACGATAGGTTGAAGGGAAAATATACAGACCGTTATCACGCACCTTCATACAGCTCACACAACCACCCCTTTTGATGTAAAATCCAGGTCCAAATGCATTGTTGATCGCTATTTCACACAGACATCTTCGGGCTCCAACACCTCATGCTGACATGAATTGTGTTCGCATAGGAAGGGCTCGCATTGCCCTTTCCGCTAACATGGATAGGAATCCACTTTCTTTTTGAATGTTTTTATTCAATTGGTTAGTGCTTTTTTCCACTAGAACCATTTTGTAGGAGCTTGTTGATCTTTTCAATCTGTCGCGGGGTAAGCAACATCTTGTGTTCACCTTGCAGGTTTGTGTGGGATAAACGAATGGTGACGGGGAACTTTTTTGTCTGTTCTCTGTAAGTGAGATTGTGGAGGATCGCCGTCTGGATCGGTGAGGTATGTCTGCATGCGATTGATGGTTCTCAAGATCACGGGTAAATACACCATATTTTTTGGGGGTTTGAATGATCTTTACCCCGGGATCGATTGCGGGGGGGGGGGGGGGGAGCTTCAGATAGTGGACTGTTGGGTGCCGTGTATGTAGCTGCTATTGATGATGCCACTGTTCAACTGGATGCTGTTGATGCTTCTGATGCTAACAATGTATTCACCCTCTTTGTAACATTTGTTGCCCGATCAAATGTGTAGAGCTGTCTTTTAAATCCCAATGTGGTGTTCGATTCCTTAAATTGTAGTTGGGGGAGGGGGGTCGAACCGAGTAAAAATGCGACTGTCGTTTCCAGAGACAAGGATGGAAAACCCTTGATTTTGGTCTGTGTTGTGAACGATTTGCTGCAACAGTGTGGTGCCCATTTATTTATTAAAACAAGACTTTCAACTACTGACCGACCGATTAGAACTGGAGGCCTAGGACTCCTACGGAGATTGGAAGTGCAAATGCTTCGGTGTTGACGGGAACATAACGCTCGAATTCCGCTCGAATCTTGATGTCCGCTCGGACTGATGACTTACATCGATGACAAACAGCGGCTATATGTCAATGAAATCAGAGGGGTTGACACCACCGTTACTGAGGAGGGTGTCAATGTTGTAGAATTTCATTCTGGAGTCTACATCCTCCTTGAACACTATGGCAACCTTGTTTTGTGAGAAAAACGGCATTAAAGTCGACGGCTGGGGTTAAAGTCATAAAACTTTGCTCAGTGCTCGGAGCACAAAAATCATGCTCGAAACACAAAATCCAGCATTTTGATTGGTTGATACTTGAGTCTGAGTACAAAAATCGTGCTCGAAAGTTTTATGACTGCAAGGCCTGAGCTTTGAGGGTGACATGGATATTTTGCAATCGACAGCGATTGAACACGGAAGCATTATGGGTTTTGTCATTATCTCTGTCGGTTTGAAAGGCAACGATAATATATCTTGGTTTTTCGTGACCACTATTGGCAGCTAGGCGGCAGTTAAACTGTGAGGCTTGGGGAACGGCTATGAAATCACACTGTCTCATGCGAAATCCACAGAGGATCGTGGATTTTTTCTGGATGGTTTTGTACAGTTGCATCTTGTTTTCGTCTGGAGGAGTGACGCTCCAGAGTTGGTAAGTTGGGCGCCGGCTTAAGGTTCGAATTCGTGAACCTAGTATTGATATTTTTGAAGACTTTCATTGAAGGTCAAACCTTCTGTGATTGTAGTGATGTCAGACATTATGTATTTATTTATAGCGTTGGAGGAAGTTGGAATGGTACCGATGCCACGACCAGAGATGAGATTGTTTTACTGGGTTTGGTTGTTGGGCTTTCTGCGATTAACACTGAGCTGACAGCAGAGGAGGTGAACATGCGACCAGCGATACTGGCGATAGTGTCAAAAAACTTCTACCACCGTATGCATACTTTCGAGCAAAACCTTTCTTAATTGAGGATATTACGATGGAGTTGCTTAATATATTCCTTGATGCTGATGTGTTCACCTTTCTTTATGGCATCGAGGATCGCCATAATCGCGTTGCGCACACCATTGTTTCCAGCACGGTATGCAGTGTTGCACAGATCCAAGCGATAGAGGAGCTGGTCAAAGTCGGAGGGTAGAAACACGGTTTGAAGTCCGCTACAATGCTTATCTAACTTTAGTTGTGAGACACAATCTTCGTCCACTTTTAGATCTTTATCGCTTTAGGGTTCTCGATAGGGTAAATTGCCTTGATACATGGCACCGGAACTGTTCAGGATCTCTGCATAGTCGACAAGGTCTTAAAAACTTCGGGCTCGAAAGATTCTGATTTCTTTTTCACCATGAGTTCCCAGAGGTTAAGGGTTCCTTTGTACCTCACTCCATCCACGAAAATATCATCGCCGTCAGAAGTAACTGGTGAGCTTCCGATGAAGATACCATCGTTTTCAGTTCGAGATCCAAAGGTGCGGTCGGCGAAGGATCGTTACTGATCTGCAAATACTGCTGTGCTCGAAGACCGAGGTGGTGCAATGGGTAGTGGATAGTCAAACTTGGGCGGTGGAGGATGGAGGGCTGTCACTGCTACAGGAAGGTGAACGATCGTTCAGGTGATCGGTGAAGCTGCATCTCGCTGAGCCTCAACCACAGGCTTAACACCTTGGAAAGGTCCCGGTTGAGTCCAATCTTCTCGAGGCGATGCTGCATGTTACTGGCTTGAATCTTCCGCTTGATTTCTTGCAACTCCCTGGCGAGCGCGTCACACTGTTTAGGGTCTGTAATCTTTATAAACGTTCAATTATTTAAAGCGTTGACGTGAACCTTCCTGAGTGAAGGTTTGAATACCTGTACGCGTTTGTTTAAACGCCCCTAAGCGTTGGTTTGAACAGTTGTACCTTTCCTGAAAATATAGGCATATATCTATCGAAAGGTTAAAAAAACCACACATGCATTTTTGCTCGTTTTTCCATCAATTGAATTGAAAAGGTCGAGCGATAAATATTTGTTGATAAACACTACAATAATTTATGGACTTATGGATGTTACGGATGGAAAAATACGGACTGTCAAACAGATAAATACCATATAAAACATGCTAAAATCAATCTAAATGTTCATATAACCCCACTAAGGAGGCTATATTATTCTTCAGTTATCTAAAAATCTATTTCATTTTACAAAAACTGTCATATTTAAAAAATTCACCATGGCCATAATGCGACACTAAACTTCTAACTGTGTATTGCTACAGAACCTTGTCGTTTTTTGTTTCAACCTTATCGGTAAATCAAAGCACTCAAAGTCCGCGTACACTACGAAAGGGACTCTCATCGAATGGGTGTTGTTGACAAAAGTCAGCTGGTATGTCCCTTCTTTGGACAGCTCTGATCTTGACTGCCTTGTGGTTGACGCAACACTCTTTGTTGGTTTTCAGAACTTCCTTGCTATAAACGTGGTTCAAGCACATGTAGCCTTTGATCAGCAGAAAGTTGAGTTCTCTCTCCCGCTGTTCACCAACGTTTGAAATGTGCAGCGGGTATAATTCACTATCATCTATTCTATATACATTAACCGCCAGGGTGGAATTGCCCTTCTCAAATTAATTATATCCTTAAGGCTTACCAGATTGAGCTCTGTGTAACCCTGTCCGTTTGTTTTTGGTCTACCTGCAAAGCCGAAAGTATGGCCCACTTGAAACACTCCTCGTTTTTATTTTTCACATTGATTACAGCCTTCTTGGATTTGATCCACGCCGGCTAATCAATGTACTGTGACCTACCCAGCGGTCGTTGGTAATATTGACTTGAAATTCTACAATTGCTTTCGATGTCCAGTCACTTTTTTTAGAGGTCCACTGTGCAATCTTCTCTCCGATCTTTTCATCCATCTTCTCAAGGGTTTCAAGCAAGTCCGTGGTTGAGGGGAAAATCTGGTTTCCCGAGTGAAAGTATCCCACGTTCTCATCATCCATCTTCACAGTGCAGCATCACATTGACTTGTTATCCTTTCAATGCCCAATCGTCTATAAGTTCCACCCTTGACATTTGAGAGACCTCAAGGAAGGTCTGCACATCCATGTCAATAATAGTGGTCATCTTTCAGGTAGTAAATACATCTTTAAAGGCTTTCTTCAGTGGATGTACCTCAATTTTATCCCCAATGATTTCCTATCTTCTCTGATCTGTTCCTGTAACTTCTCCAGTAGTCGATCTTTCGACATCCTGCTAACCTCTATCAACTCATGCTGTTTGGCTTGGGTGATAATATCCTTCCTAGTATAGGGTTGAGACAACGGTAAACAAATGTTGGTCTTCGTTCCGATCAACTGCTCCAACTGATCCTTCCTCATCCGGGAGTACCATCGGCGGTGGTTCATTTTGGCAATACCACTCAGGGCTTTGACGTTTTCAACAACTAATTCCAGCTATTAATAGCTATTGGATCGATGTCTTAATCTTTATAACAATCCAAAATAAAATCAATTTGTTTCACCCAAAACTAATATCCACGATTAAATGGTTTTTAGACCCAGCTTTTGATCTTTCGATCCTATCGTCCATATCAAAATATATAAAATTCGTGGTATTCATACCCGGTGCGCCTGGTTTTTTTTCATCCCATAGCTCACAATTTGCCGAGATCAATTGGTCTCTCCCTTTGTCAAGACGGTGGTCAGCTGCTTGTTTAATCTCTCACAACCCCAAGTGGGGATAGTTGCCCCCTTCCAACATTAGGTTATAATTTCTGCCTACCTATTAACTAAATGTCTGCTTAGTAATACAAAGATTGAGAGATTAGATGGCTATCACCATTACCCTGTGCCCTTTGTCCTAAAATTCTGATAATTTTTAGCTGAAAAGTGACAATATAAGCCCTCCATAGATATCGAATATGACAATATTCTGGGAAATCCTTCCAATACAACCTGAATATATACAGAGTCTATGATTTAATTAAATTGTATAGACATTGAAAGACCAGGGGGTCTTACCCTTATTAAAACGGTCTCGGGTAGGTTTTCGCTATATATTTTGAATATCCAACTGGCATTTTGGGCGCTCCATAAACATAGAAGACAGGAAGTGTACCCAAAGTCCTTTTCGTCACGTTTGTATCTACCTATTGACTAAATGTCTATTAAATATTAGAAAGATTGAGAGATCAGGGGGCTCTCACCATCACCCTGTGCCCTTTGTCCTAAAATTTGGACATTTTTTGACTGAAAAGTGACAATCTTAGCCCTCCGTAGATATTGAAGATGACGTTTTTCTGGAAAATCCATCTAATACAATCTTTATATATACAGAGTCAATGATTTGGTTGAATTTTATGGACATTGAAAGACCAGGGGGGTCTCAACCTCATTTAAGCGGTCTCGGGTAGGTTTTCGCTATATATTTTGAATATCCAACTGGCACTTTGAGCGCTCCGTAAAACTAGAAGACAGGAAGTGTACCCAAAGTCCTTTTCGTCACGTTTGTATCTACCTATTGACTAAATGTCTGTTAAATATCAGAAAGATTGAGAGATCAGGGGGCTCTCACCATCACCCTGTGCCCTTTGTCCTAAAATTTGGACATTTTTTGACTGAAAAGTGACAATCTTAGCCCTCCGTAGATATTGAAGATGACGTTTTTCTGGAAAGTCCAACTTATACAATCTTTATATATATAGAGTCAATGATTTGGTTGAATTTTATGGACATTGAAAGACCAGGGGGGTCTCAACCTCATTTAAGCGGTCTCGGGTAGGTTTTCGCTATATATTTTGAATATCCAACTGGCACTTTGGGCGCTCCGTAAAACTAGAAGACAGGAAGTGTACCCAAAGTCCTTTTCGTCACGTTTGTATCTACCTATTGACTAAATGTCTGTTAAATATTAGAAAGATTGAGAGATCAGGGGGCTCTCACCATCACCCTGTGCCCTTTGTTCTAAAATTTGGACATTTTTTGACTGAAAAGTGACAATCTTAGCCCTCCGTAGATATTGAAGATGACGTTTTTCTGAAAAATCCATCTAATACAATCTTTATATATACAGAGTCAATGATTTGGTTGAATTTTATGGACATTGAAAGACCAGGGGGGTCTCAACCTCATTTAAGCGGTCTCGGGTAGGTTTTCGCTATATATTTTGAATATCCAACTGGCACTTTGGGCGCTCCGTAAAACTAGAAGACAGGAAGTGTACCCAAAGTCCTTTTCGTCACGTTTGTATCTACCTATTGACTAAATGTCTGTTAAATATCAGAAAGATTGAGAGATCAGGGGGCTCTCACCATCACCCTGTGCTCTTTGTCCTAAAATTTGGACATTTTTTGACTGAAAAGTGACAATCTTAGCCCTCCGTAGATATTGAAGATGACGTTTTTCTGGAAAATCCATCTAATACAATCTTTATATATACAGAGTCAATGATTTGGTTGAATTTTATGGACATTGAAAGACCAGGGGGGTCTCAACCTCATTTAAGCGGTCTCGGGTAGGTTTTCGCTATTTATTTTGAATATCCAACTGGCACTTTGGGCGCTCCGTAAAACTAGAAGACAGGAAGTGTACCCAAAGTCCTTTTCGTCACGTTTGTATCTACCTATTGACTAAATGTCTGTTAAATATCAGAAAGATTGAGAGATCAGGGGGCTCTCACCATCACCCTGTGCCCTTTGTCCTAAAATTTGGACATTTTTTGACTGAAAAGTGACAATCTTAGCCCTCCGTAGATATTGAAGATGACGTTTTTTCTGGAAAATCCATCTAATACAATCTTTATATATACAGAGTCAATGATTTGGTTGAATTTTATGGACATTGAAAGACCAGGGGGGTCTCAACCTCATTTAAGCGGTCTCGGGTAGGTTTTCGCTATATATTTTGAATATCCAACTGGCACTTTGGGCGCTCCGTAAAACTAGAAGACAGGAAGTGTACCCAAAGTCCTTTTCGTCACGTTTGTATCTACCTATTGACTAAATGTCTGTTAAATATTAGAAAGATTGAGAGATCAGGGGGCTCTCACCATCACCCTGTGCCCTTTGTTCTAAAATTTGGACATTTTTTGACTGAAAAGTGACAATCTTAGCCCTCCGTAGATATTGAAGATGACGTTTTTCTGAAAAATCCATCTAATACAATCTTTATATATACAGAGTCAATGATTTGGTTGAATTTTATGGACATTGAAAGACCAGGGGGGTCTCAACCTCATTTAAGCGGTCTCGGGTAGGTTTTCGCTATATATTTTGAATATCCAACTGGCACTTTGGGCGCTCCGTAAAACTAGAAGACAGGAAGTGTACCCAAAGTCCTTTTCGTCACGTTTGTATCTACCTATTGACTAAATGTCTGTTAAATATCAGAAAGATTGAGAGATCAGGGGGCTCTCACCATCACCCTGTGCTCTTTGTCCTAAAATTTGGACATTTTTTGACTGAAAAGTGACAATCTTAGCCCTCCGTAGATATTGAAGATGACGTTTTTCTGGAAAATCCATCTAATACAATCTTTATATATACAGAGTCAATGATTTGGTTGAATTTTATGGACATTGAAAGACCAGGGGGGTCTCAACCTCATTTAAGCGGTCTCGGGTAGGTTTTCGCTATTTATTTTGAATATCCAACTGGCACTTTGGGCGCTCCGTAAAACTAGAAGACAGGAAGTGTACCCAAAGTCCTTTTCGTCACGTTTGTATCTACCTATTGACTAAATGTCTGTTAAATATCAGAAAGATTGAGAGATCAGGGGGCTCTCACCATCACCCTGTGCCCTTTGTCCTAAAATTTGGACATTTTTTGACTGAAAAGTGACAATCTTAGCCCTCCGTAGATATTGAAGATGACGTTTTTTCTGGAAAATCCATCTAATACAATCTTTATATATACAGAGTCAATGATTTGGTTGAATTTTATGGACATTGAAAGACCAGGGGGGTCTCAACCTCATTTAAGCGGTCTCGGGTAGGTTTTCGCTATATATTTTGAATATCCAACTGGCACTTTGGGCGCTCCGTAAAACTAGAAGACAGGAAGTGTACCCAAAGTCCTTTTCGTCACGTTTGTATCTACCTATTGACTAAATGTCTGTTAAATATTAGAAAGATTGAGAGATCAGGGGGCTCTCACCATCACCCTGTGCCCTTTGTTCTAAAATTTGGACATTTTTTGACTGAAAAGTGACAATCTTAGCCCTCCGTAGATATTGAAGATGACGTTTTTCTGAAAAATCCATCTAATACAATCTTTATATATACAGAGTCAATGATTTGGTTGAATTTTATGGACATTGAAAGACCAGGGGGGTCTCAACCTCATTTAAGCGGTCTCGGGTAGGTTTTCGCTATATATTTTGAATATCCAACTGGCACTTTGGGCGCTCCGTAAAACTAGAAGACAGGAAGTGTACCCAAAGTCCTTTTCGTCACGTTTGTATCTACCTATTGACTAAATGTCTGTTAAATATCAGAAAGATTGAGAGATCAGGGGGCTCTCACCATCACCCTGTGCTCTTTGTCCTAAAATTTGGACATTTTTTGACTGAAAAGTGACAATCTTAGCCCTCCGTAGATATTGAAGATGACGTTTTTCTGGAAAATCCATCTAATACAATCTTTATATATACAGAGTCAATGATTTGGTTGAATTTTATGGACATTGAAAGACCAGGGGGGTCTCAACCTCATTTAAGCGGTCTCGGGTAGGTTTTCGCTATTTATTTTGAATATCCAACTGGCACTTTGGGCGCTCCGTAAAACTAGAAGACAGGAAGTGTACCCAAAGTCCTTTTCGTCACGTTTGTATCTACCTATTGACTAAATGTCTGTTAAATATCAGAAAGATTGAGAGATCAGGGGGCTCTCACCATCACCCTGTGCCCTTTGTCCTAAAATTTGGACATTTTTTGACTGAAAAGTGACAATCTTAGCCCTCCGTAGATATTGAAGATGACGTTTTTTCTGGAAAATCCATCTAATACAATCTTTATATATACAGAGTCAATGATTTGGTTGAATTTTATGGACATTGAAAGACCAGGGGGGTCTCAACCTCATTTAAGCGGTCTCGGGTAGGTTTTCGCTATATATTTTGAATATCCAACTGGCACTTTGGGCGCTCCGTAAAACTAGAAGACAGGAAGTGTACCCAAAGTCCTTTTCGTCACGTTTGTATCTACCTATTGACTAAATGTCTGTTAAATATTAGAAAGATTGAGAGATCAGGGGGCTCTCACCATCACCCTGTGCCCTTTGTTCTAAAATTTGGACATTTTTTGACTGAAAAGTGACAATCTTAGCCCTCCGTAGATATTGAAGATGACGTTTTTCTGAAAAATCCATCTAATACAATCTTTATATATACAGAGTCAATGATTTGGTTGAATTTTATGGACATTGAAAGACCAGGGGGGTCTCAACCTCATTTAAGCGGTCTCGGGTAGGTTTTCGCTATATATTTTGAATATCCAACTGGCACTTTGGGCGCTCCGTAAAACTAGAAGACAGGAAGTGTACCCAAAGTCCTTTTCGTCACGTTTGTATCTACCTATTGACTAAATGTCTGTTAAATATCAGAAAGATTGAGAGATCAGGGGGCTCTCACCATCACCCTGTGCTCTTTGTCCTAAAATTTGGACATTTTTTGACTGAAAAGTGACAATCTTAGCCCTCCGTAGATATTGAAGATGACGTTTTTCTGGAAAATCCATCTAATACAATCTTTATATATACAGAGTCAATGATTTGGTTGAATTTTATGGACATTGAAAGACCAGGGGGGTCTCAACCTCATTTAAGCGGTCTCGGGTAGGTTTTCGCTATTTATTTTGAATATCCAACTGGCACTTTGGGCGCTCCGTAAAACTAGAAGACAGGAAGTGTACCCAAAGTCCTTTTCGTCACGTTTGTATCTACCTATTGACTAAATGTCTGTTAAATATCAGAAAGATTGAGAGATCAGGGGGCTCTCACCATCACCCTGTGCCCTTTGTCCTAAAATTTGGACATTTTTTGACTGAAAAGTGACAATCTTAGCCCTCCGTAGATATTGAAGATGACGTTTTTTCTGGAAAATCCATCTAATACAATCTTTATATATACAGAGTCAATGATTTGGTTGAATTTTATGGACATTGAAAGACCAGGGGGGTCTCAACCTCATTTAAGCGGTCTCGGGTAGGTTTTCGCTATATATTTTGAATATCCAACTGGCACTTTGGGCGCTCCGTAAAACTAGAAGACAGGAAGTGTACCCAAAGTCCTTTTCGTCACGTTTGTATCTACCTATTGACTAAATGTCTGTTAAATATTAGAAAGATTGAGAGATCAGGGGGCTCTCACCATCACCCTGTGCCCTTTGTTCTAAAATTTGGACATTTTTTGACTGAAAAGTGACAATCTTAGCCCTCCGTAGATATTGAAGATGACGTTTTTCTGAAAAATCCATCTAATACAATCTTTATATATACAGAGTCAATGATTTGGTTGAATTTTATGGACATTGAAAGACCAGGGGGGTCTCAACCTCATTTAAGCGGTCTCGGGTAGGTTTTCGCTATATATTTTGAATATCCAACTGGCACTTTGGGCGCTCCGTAAAACTAGAAGACAGGAAGTGTACCCAAAGTCCTTTTCGTCACGTTTGTATCTACCTATTGACTAAATGTCTGTTAAATATCAGAAAGATTGAGAGATCAGGGGGCTCTCACCATCACCCTGTGCTCTTTGTCCTAAAATTTGGACATTTTTTGACTGAAAAGTGACAATCTTAGCCCTCCGTAGATATTGAAGATGACGTTTTTCTGGAAAATCCATCTAATACAATCTTTATATATACAGAGTCAATGATTTGGTTGAATTTTATGGACATTGAAAGACCAGGGGGGTCTCAACCTCATTTAAGCGGTCTCGGGTAGGTTTTCGCTATTTATTTTGAATATCCAACTGGCACTTTGGGCGCTCCGTAAAACTAGAAGACAGGAAGTGTACCCAAAGTCCTTTTCGTCACGTTTGTATCTACCTATTGACTAAATGTCTGTTAAATATCAGAAAGATTGAGAGATCAGGGGGCTCTCACCATCACCCTGTGCCCTTTGTCCTAAAATTTGGACATTTTTTGACTGAAATTTTTTTTTTTGGCTTTCCATATATATTTCTATTTATAGTTAAAAATATTTCGAGAGTTATTGGTTTTTCTTTTTTTCGTAAGAAACATTATACACAAAAGTACATATTTGAAGTCGTTTTTATGACAAAACTCTATATGACATACAGACAAATAAGTCGCACGGAAAAGGGTTTATATTCGAGGACAACGAGAAATTGCGACAGCTTGAAAAGGTCATTTAATGATTCCTACGTATCTTATCCTTTTGACTGAAAATCGTGTTTTTAATGATTTCCAGTATTTAATTTTCTTATGATTTTTCACTAAATTTTGAATATCAAACTGGCTGCTAGCAGCCGGTTGGATATTGAATATCGAATAACGAATAACGAACCGGCTGCTAACTTCACATACATACTTTCGTTTTCAAGTTTACGATTAATGTTAATCAGATATAAGTCATCACACGTGTTTATTTGCAGTTACGTCAGTTCACCTCAACCCTTAGACCCAGGAGTTAGAATATAAAATATAATCACGTATTCACGCATACTCTCATCTGTCGCTAAATGCTTAAATTTGTCTATATAGGATATCCCCCGGATGTATTTCATAAAGTCAATACCTATATTAGTATATCCGGTCGGGATAGGCAGGAAGTAAATTACGTTTACAACAACAATTGTGTGGACATTCAGGTAACTTTCTCTTCTTCTAATCTAGGATCCAATAACCTCTACAAGTGAAATAGTCTTATTATTAATAACCTTGTCCTTGCATAATTAATTGCCATCGGACGTTAAGCAACTATCAATCAATCAATCTTTCAAGTTACTATGTGTCATACATTTTTTTTTACCTATGCCTTTTATAAAGATCCTGTTTGCCGATCAATTTTTTTTTATGCTGAATATATATGTTTTGTTTTATCTTCTTTCTGGACGTTTAACGAACAATCTTATCAATTGAAAACATTATCTTACCGTAAGAAATCCTAGATTTAAAAATGAAGATTCTTATTGATGTCGTACAAGTCATACAAGAAATTATCTATATATATAGCTTTTCTAAAAATCTTGCCGTCTAATAGATAATTATGATGTAAATAGGATGTAGTTTCGTCCATTTAGAATAGTTCTTACCATAAAAAATTGAATTGCAGTTATAAAACTAGGACCGGTGAAATTTAAGGTCATTACATTTTCAGAAGTTTAAATTTCTCTTCTTTTTTGGGGTGTGTGGGGAGGGGGGAATATAAAATGCAAAAACAGTGGAAAGGGCCCGGGGTCTATTTTTAAAATAACCTGCTATTTCACATTTTTCATACATCGTAAAAGACTTACAGGTGTTCCGTTGTTTCTATGGATCTAATTTTAACCAGTAATTTTATTTATTTTATTCGATTTTTCGATTGCATGCTTGTGCTGCCTCTGTATTTTTGTATCGGTTTCCTAAATTGAGTCTTACTACATGTATATCAAGAAGTGAAGTTTGTAAAATATTAATATTAAAGAATTTAAGGAACATAATTAAATTAGATTAAGTATAACGAATATCTCTAAATACAATGTATATATATACTGAATGAAAGTGTTTCTCGTTAAAAATGTTCAAGATAAAAAAAAATTGTCTCGTTGCTTAGTTCCCTTCTTTTTGCAATTAAATTAGTCAAACGAATTAACTTACGTCATGATTCATGAAGCAACATTAAAAAACAAAAAATATAACAAATAGAAAACACACTATAACAATTAAATTACACATTTTAGCTCACCTAGCCCTCACCTAACCCTTTAAGAAGTGTTTGCCCTTGAAATGTTCTTTTACGGTTTTTGTGAAAGTCTAATTGCAAAAATCTTCTCTGAAACTTCTGGGCCAAATATTTAAAAATAAAACAAAAAAAAAATACTTATAACTGAATGCTACTTAGGGAATCTAGTTTATAGATAGTATTATAAGATAAGATAAGATAATTAATAGTTTATTAAAGTGTCACATATTGATCTACATTAAAATACATAAAAACGTTAACATCATAAAAAAAAAGGATCAATACCCAGCCTATAAAGACTTACGAGACACTGTATATACAAATAAAAGCTATAACAGTTATAATGAAGGAAAATGTTTTTATAAAAAGGCATAGTCATGCATTACATGATTTAAAACTCATTAAATATGTACACACAATTATAAAATATCTATTCATGAATGCTTCAAAATAATAATATAAAACTTATTAATAAAAATCAACAATAAATACAAAAGAAGTATAATTACAGTTTAGTTCGCTTAAAAACGCCACTAGGGTAAAGGTTAAAAAAATCAGTAAAAATTCAGTTATAGTTCAGTAAAAATTTTAGTAAAATTTACAGTAAAAATTTAACGATTAATTCAAAATAAATTCGTTAAGTAAAGTTTTACAAAGTAAAAATACAAAAAAGGAAATTTAAATCAATGCATTAAGTTTAAACAATATTATATATTTTTTTTACGTCTCATAAAACATTTATGGAGTGTATTAGCCAAAAGTGGTTGGATTTCATCACATTTCATTAAAGATGTAAACTTGTGTGCAGTTGTTAATATTTCAAAATTGTCAATCAACTGTTTAGCATTTTGAAAAAGTTCAAATCTAATGTCCGAATAGAGCGGACAGTTCATCATGAAGTGTATTTCATTTTCTACGGTTGAATGGTCACATAGTTTACATAATCGTTCATTCAACATGAATATCGTCCCGTTTCAATAGCCAATGGCAACGCTCCACTTCTAAAAAGTGGCATTGTTCGTCTTACGCAGGCGCGTAGCAACCCGTACACAAAAACGCAGTTGCGTACACATCGAAAATTTGACAAAAATAACAATATGGTAAATCTAATTAGAATAAAACTTAAGTAATAGAATTAATTATAAAGTGTTTTAAAAATATGTTAATAGTCACTTTGTAACTATATTTCGTTCCGGAAACTAGTTTCTCTTTACATTTTCGGGACCAGCATCGTGATTGTGCTGCTGATGCAAACAATTATTTACAAAGATTTAGCATATGCTTAAATCATTTGAGCATATATGCTTAAATCATTCGAGCATATGCTTAATTATAATTTAGCATATGCTAAAATGATATAAGCATAAGCTAAATTCATTTTAGCATAAGCTGAATTCCTTTATGCATAAGCTAAAATCAACTTAGCTTATGCTGAATTGTTTAGCTTAATATACATAAATGTTGGCGCGGAATCAAGGTCATAAATATTAAAATTAATGTTTATTTTAGCTTATACTAAATGAATTCAGCTTATGCTAATATGAATTTAGCTTATGCTAAAATGATTTAAGCTTATGCTAAAATGGTTTTAGCTTTTGCTAAAATGAATTCAGCTTATGCTTAATTAATTGTTTTATCCAATCAAAATCTCGCTTTCTTAACTACTTTTATTTTTCTCTGGTATACATATTAAGTAACCACTTTTCTCAAATTAATCAATGTTTTTCTTAATGTGAATACATATATAGAAAGGGGGACTATGGCCCTCTGCCATCCCGCTAAATCCGTCTCTACCAATGAAGCCGATTTTGTATAAAAATTTAGGTCGCGCATGTTGGAAAATTTTTGAGATTTTCTTTAGTCACTATGTTTTACTTAATTTTGGTACATTGTTACTTTGAAATCTGAAATTAATATACAGATGGTCGAAACCCTGTGGGTAGGGTTGATTAGTCCCCGAACTGAGGTGTGGCACTGACCACTCCTGTTACAGGTAAAAAGGATTGGCAAAAGTTAAGAACGATAAAAAACAGATCTACTCGAAAACTACAAACGGGATTGTGTTGCAAATAATTGACCTGTATTTCTGATAGACAAAGTACGGTGGCAGAATGCGGCCATGAAAGAAAAAAAAATATGTTGTTCCCTCAAGATACTATCTCGTTCCCTAAAAATGCTATGTCGTTCCCACAAGATAGTTATCTCGTCCCCTCAAGATGCTATGTCGTTCCCTCAAGATACTATGTCGTTCCCACAAGATAGTAATCACGTTCCCTCAAGATACTATGTCGTTTCCTCAAGATAGTTATCTCGTTCCCTCAAGATACTATGTCGTTCCCTCAAGATATTATGTCGTTCCCTCAAGATGATATGTCGTTCCCTCAAGATATCATGTCGTTCCCTCAAGATATTATGTTGTTTCCTCAAGATGCTATGTCGTTCCCTCAAGATGTTATGTTGTTCCCTCAAGATGCTATGTCGTTCCCTCAAGATACTATTCAAAGAATATATTAATATAATTTTATTGCTATGTTGAGATAACGAGATAACTATCTTGAGGGAACAACATAGCATCTTGAGGGAACGACATATCATCTTGAGGGAAAAACATAGTATCTTGAGGGAACGACATAATATCTTGAGGGAACGAGATAACTATCTTGAGGAAACGACATAGTATCTTGAGGGAACGACATAGCATCTTGTGGGAACGAGATAACTATCTTGTGGGAACGACATAGTATCTTGAGGGAACGAGATAACTATCTTGTGGGAACGACTTAGTATCTTGAGGGAACGAGATAACTATCTTGTGGGAACGACATAGCATCTTGAGGGAACGAAATAGTATCTTGAGGGAACAACATATTTATTTTCTTTCATGGCCGCATTCTGCCACAGTAACAAAGTGCTAAATCATTGTACAAGATTGAAAAAAATCATTTGTTCCAATCTCAACTTGTCATCTATTTTAATGTATATTATACATTGTATTCGACCTTTTAATCCCACACAGAAGTAAAATTTTCATTTATGCAATCGGCAACAAATGTACACATTGTATATCTGTAGCACCGTAAAGGGTTAAAAGATCGAATACGGTGTAGACACAATTACACATAGAATTTTATTTAAACAACAAACACGTGCCAAGAATTTGAAATATTCCAACATACGAGACCTTAATTTTTTTTATACAAAATCGGCTTAATTGAGGGAGGGGGCAATACCTTTTAATGTTAACCTGTTTTTGGCCCTTTTCAAGGTGTTGTTAACTAACTGTTATCTGAGATAAATTAAAGCTGTTAACTGTTTTTTACCCACTTTGTTAACTGTTATCAGCATTTTTGCATTTTTGTTAACTGTTTTTGCCAAAATAGTTAACATGTTAACGGACCCCTATTGCCCCTCCTCTTAATTGGTAGAGACGGATTTAGCGGGAGTGCCGTAGTCCCCCCTTTTTATATGTGTATTTACATTAGGAAAAACATTTATTAACCAAATATTCAAAAAAAATGATGCCTTTCCTTTACACCTTTGTCAGTCTCTTGTATGATACTATATCTGTAATGTTTTTAGGTCAGATAATGTATTATGATTAGTTGGTCCTAACTACCAAAGATAATAGCAGTATGTGCTCTGTTTAAAAAATATTGTCCAAAATTGTACCTCAAAATGTCAGGAGTGTAACGCTTTTAGTGTGACATTTAGAAGAAAGCATGTGCATTCATTGATGATATAGAATAAATAAGGGCAGATACAATACCAAACAATATCTTTCATCCAACTATTATATCTTGACTATGATTTCTTGTTCAATTCTTCCATATATTTACATTTTTATGAGCCTCATAAGGTAAGTCAAATAAGTTTGTGCAAAAAAAAATGTTAGTAAAAGTCAATATGCTGCCAGAAAATGTCTTTGTAGGTGAAATAACATGTTTCTGTACATCTTGCACGGTTTATTATTTTTGTTTAGTATCATAGCTTAGCACAGGTGCATCCAGTTGACCCTGAAGTTCTACTACTGGAATATTATGGTTACAATAAGAGGACTACCCAGGTCTGTCAGGAGTGTAACAACTGGGTTAAGATGTATTTTTCTTTAGAAACAATGTTGTTATAGTTGTTGTTTTTTCTTGAATTTCAGTGAACATTACCTGTTACAGTTTATCAGTAACAAACATGCCATTATTATGGCCTTCATTGCTTTTGTATGCTCAATACTTCAATGTCAGGAGTGTAACACATAAAAATGCCTAATTTCAATCTTATTAGCAAAGGTAAGTTATTGGAAGAAAAACAAGCTGACAATTATTATAAAATGACATTACTACACCTCAGCTTAACACAGAATACAAGTCTACATCATTACTTTTGAAATTTTTGAACTAAAATTGCAATTGAACTAGCTTGTTGAAATGTGTTACAGTCCTGACATACAAGTATTGAGCATAAACAAGCAATAAAGGCTATAATAATGGCATGTTTGTTACTGAAAATATGCAACAGATGGTGTTCACACTAAAATTCCAGAAAAGAAAACCAATAATAACAACATTGTTTCTATAAAAAATAACATGAATGTTACACTTTACATTTTAAAGCGTTACACTCCTGACATTTTTGGGTACATTTTTGAACAATTTTTAATATACAGAGCACATACTGCTATCATCTTTGGTAGTACGAACAAACTTATCATAATACATTATCTGACATAAAAACAGCATATATATAGTATCAAACAAGAGACTGAACAAGGTTTAAAGGAAAGCCATCTTTTTTTTTTTAAATAGACAATTAGCAAAATTTGTAAATATGTAAGAAGTATATAATTTGTTTTAACCTGTTCTTAATTTGCACTAAAATAATATGTGAAATATAAAAACTCTACATGATTTCAGGTCAGTTTCAGGTTAAAATATGGTACATGTAGCAATAAATTATGGTCAGGAGTGTAACATTTGTTACACTCCTGACAAGTTTCTGATGTAGCTTATCTATAACAAAATTCAACATGATTCTTTATTAAAATAATTGTAACATCTTTACAATGTAATGAGAAAGCCGATCTGTCTTGTAAAAGTGATTTTTCTGCACACTATTCACCAAAGATTCTTAAAAATTAAAGTGTAATTCTCATTAAACATGTTAAAAGTTTGCTCTTTGCTCAGAAATTAAAAAAATATGTAATCAAATATCTAATAAATTTATTTATTTGTGAGATTGTAAATTTAAAATAGATATCATTACTGATTTTCTAAACATTCCATTAAAAAACAGTCTTACAGTTACTGAAAAAATATGTCAGGAGTGTAACAAAAGGATAAAAAACACATGTTTGTATTTTTTAAATGAAGAAAACTTTGAACTGACTGAAGCAATTGTTGTGAAATTTTCAGAGGATGTAATTAGATCATATATGTTTGCTTCCTTATACTTTTTATATAAAATTAAAGCTTTTGCAAAGAGATATAAAAACTTTTGAAATAAGATATTAAAGAATACACTAAAAATTGGTGAAATTTACATATTTAAAAAAAAAACTGTTTATAAGTATAAAAAAAATTGCAGGAAAATCATTTAGTACCTTTATTGCAACAAACAAAAAAATTACATTGATATTTATATTCTTATTTATGTTTGTCAGTTGATATTATTATTTTGTTGTTTCCTTTGAAAAGTGGATGAATTCTTATGAGTGAAATGTTGTTAAAATTTTTGTTTTTATTATTTTGCACTAACCCTTGGTAGTTTTGTAAACTTGAATGTCTCTGGATTAAAGAAAAATGATAGAAAAAAGATTAGCAATGACTTAATTTTTTAACATGTTTGTCACACTTTGGCATCATTTTTTTTAAATAGCCCAGTGCTGGTGCTGGAGAAAAGTATAAAAGTAGTTAAGAAAGCGAGATTTTGATTGGATAAAACAATTAATTTAGCATAAGCTAAAATCAATTAAGCATAAGCTAGAATAATTTTAGCATAAGCTAAAATCATTTTAGTATAAGCTTAAATCATTTTAGCATAAGCTAAAACCATTTTAGAATAAGCATTCATTTTAGCATAAGCTAAATTCATTTAAGTATAAGCTAAAACCATTTTAGCATAAGCTAAGTTCATTAAGTGTATGCTAAAATAAACTTTAATTCTAATATTTATGACCTTGATTTCGCGCCAACATTTATGTATAAGCTAAACAATTCAGCATATGCTAAGTTGATTTTAGCTTATGCATAAAGGAATTCAGCTTATGCTAAAATAAATTTAGCTTAATTTAAAATGAATTCAGCTTATGCTAAAATGAATTTAGCTTAAGCTAAAACGAATTAAGCTTAATATGCTAAAATCATTTTAGCATATTCTTAATTATAATGTAGGATATGCTAAAATGATTTAAGCATATGCCAAATTCGATGTTTATGACCCTAATTCCGCGTCATACCTATCATACTTTCATGGTTTTGACCATGACTTTGTTTTTGCGATATGCTTTTGCAAAATTTGATGATCCTTTCATCATTTGATATTTGTATTGCTTTTGTTTGTCGTTATCAGATTAATGTCTTTCTTCTTTTCTTCTTTTCGTTTTTTAATGTTTTATAATATTTAATTTCCGTGGCTATTTATTATTAAATCGTTTGTATTTTTAGCAATTTCAGAAAAAATGAACTAAAGTGTTAATCAAAATGTTTCTGTGATCAAGTTGATAACTGGGATGGCATCATATCAAACGTTCGCTTCTTTTACAATCTCCGATTTTTTTTTTCGATAGTGAAAACGAACGTCAACGGGAGGTGTATATTTAAAAAGAAATAATACAGGTCTAGTTCTTCTTTAAATTTTAAATGTTGACAGACACTTTTCTTTCAAATGAAAGTCAAGGAACATTAAAAAAAATATTCTAATTTATAATAATGTATGTAAATAAATATGTACACATATTCGTTACATAGATTGTAATTTGGAAGGTGTACTTGATTCGCAACTGATGATTAATAATCTGCAAATAAACATTGACGACTATGGATAGTAAACTATGAATTTATAGTACATAGTAATTGGCCAAAAATATCTTGTCCCCAAGTATCTCTGATTAAAAAAGTGAATGAGAATGCCAATTTACATAAGGCCACCCCAATTTAATTCCTTATTCGACGGACCCGCCCGCACCTATTTTTTTCAAAACAGATTTTTTTTATTTTTATTATATTCCCGCTTCCCGCATCCGGAAATGTAAACATGTCCATTTCCTGCACCGTTTTTTTGTAAATATTTTAAAAAGATCTCAACATTTGTTTTTAAAATCACAGTCTAACCTTTATATAACGATTTTAAACCTATAAGCACCCCACAACACTGTAAATATCTGTGAGAATATTTGTTTCAGCATGAGTGGAGTGGGAGTGCTCCGATAAAAATATATAACAGCGGGAATACCTGTACAGAACAAAACATTGGTTTCTTTCCCCCTGACTTATATTCCCTATCAAAAAATGTTCGTTGTTAAAAATAAAGTACTGCAAAGAACTTCTGAAGGATTTGCCTTCAACTGCAATTATATTGTATGCTGAATGTCATAACCGCTGCAGGTTTGTGCCTGTCATGATTGATTCAGGGACCTGTTGTTCAGCAGTTATCGTTTGTTGTTGGGTACTTTCCCGTTTGGAAATATAAATTAGATCATTGGTTTTCCTGTTCGAATTGTGTACAATACTAAGTTGTGGTCCCTTATAGGTTGTTGTTTGGTTTGGATCAAAGCTCTGTGTAAAAGGACGTACTTTGACCTATGTTTGTTATTATCAGGTTATCCCTCAGACAAGGGCCTTGAAGGGGAATTTTTGTCATGTTTACTGTTGTAGAAAAGAAAATAGAAATACTAAGGATTTGTATAGTGCTACTATACAAAACCTTTGAAAAAAAATTTTACTCAAAAAGAGGAGAAATACATTATATTATTAAACAACTTTTCTAAAAGAGGGGTCCAATTATTTTGAATAATATTAAACTGTTAAAGTACATGTAAATGTGTTAACATTATTAAAGTCCAGTAAAATTCTTGAACATGTTTTGACCATTTAATACCATATAGATATTATAGTTCTTTGGGAAAATATTAGCCCTTTTGTACTAAAAGTGTTTTTACAAAAAAATATATTATAACTTATATTGACCCCTCATAAAAAGGATATTCATAACATTAAGGGGTTGTTCTGAACCTGATTATGACTTGGATAAAGAATTGTCTCATTGTCAGTCACACATACATACTAGACCAAATTTAATTATTCAATTATCTGATTATTACTTGTTGAACAGGGAAAAATACTTCATAAATTAAAGAAATGTCAAGGTACAAGTGATAAATCAAGTTTTAATATAGTGAAAACCTACTATTTTATGTTTACAAAAAAAAAAATTAATCGCTCGCCTTAACTTTTTAAGCTTCGCCTCAAAAATTTGCAAAATGAATATTTTTGTATTAAAATTTTCAAATTGCTCGCTCGCCCCAATTTTTTAAGTCCAAAAATCCGTAGAACAAGAAATTAAATTGGTGTGGCCTACTTGTTACATTTTTCATTCTTTACGGGACTTTTTCTTTTACTCTATACTTATCCAAATAGAAGTAGGTACTAAAGCTATCACGTATATTGATTGATTTAGCGGAACTATTTAGTTTCCATTTTTGTCTCGCATTGGGGGTATTTATAATAAAAAGTGACAACTATGCGACAGTTCCATTGACAGGATCACCAGTGAAGGTGTTACACGACTGAAAAAAATATTTTATATTCATAATTATATACTTGTACATGGGACTGACTGGTAGCAGGTTGGCCTCGAATACGGGTTCCATTATTTTGTTGGACCCCCTAATCGAAGGACTTTGAGAAGTAGTTGTATTTTTCGGCTTCTCCACCAAGGATGATGCATTCACGAGTAAGAGCAGGTATTTGTTCAGTCATAGAAAGACAAGTGTGTCTTTATAGTGGTTACGCTCTCTTGTTACCTAATAAGCACATACAAATGCGGCTCTAGGTGTTGGGCCTGTATAAAAAGGTATATGCATTTATTATTATAATTTCATCATCCTTAATATATACAAGTATGTAATATTTGTCGCTGGATATAAGACATATATAAGTATCATCATCATCATAAGTACTATAGCTTGAGGCTAAATATCCGTCGTAAGTAATTGTGTTATATATATAGCTTGAGGCTTCTTCGTCGTAAGTATTATAACTTGATGCTTAATTCCAATCTGATATTTTAGCCAATTTTTGTCGAGAACTTATTTTACGCATGCATCTCTATGCTACATAGTTTTTATAAATATCAAAGTTAAAACCAATAGAGATCATAGAAGTATGTTTATCAAATAATCGTGTCACAATTAAAACAGTAAGAAAGTGATTGACTCACGAGTGAGACTGAAACGAAGCATAAAAACAGCAATTTTATGTATTTCCAAATAAATTCAATGTACCGATCTGATAGTATCCACAGCTGCTGAACAATATCTTAAAAACAATTACAACTAATAAAGAAAGAATAATTATCCAGTTTTTAATATTGATCAATTATGTCGTACTGTTACATCATTGACCTACAGTATGGATGTGCCTGTCCCAAGTTAGGAGCCTGTAAATCAGTGCTTATCGTTTGTTGTTGTGTTTTCGTTCATTTTTTTAATCATTAATTTGGCTATATCAGTTTTCTCGTTTTAGGTGTTTTACATTTGTCATTTTGAGGCCTTTTATAGCTGACTATGCTTATTTGCTTTGCTCATTGTTGAAAGCCGTACAGTGGCCTATAGTTGTTAAAATTTCTGTGTCATTTGAACTCTTGTGAAGAGTTGTCTCATTAGCAATCATACTACACCTTGTTTTTTGTACATTAAGTATAAAAAAATCATAGACAGTCTAGAAGAGCAAGATCTTTCGTCATGTAAAAAGCAGTGTCTGTAGGACCATAAGTGGTCATAACTGTATAGCAGATTATACATGTATGTAGTTTCCAGGTGTCCATTAGATTACACGTCAGTATTACATTTCTGTGTTCAGTGACCTACTGAATGACGGAAAAAATCCAATTCAGTATGTAGTATTAAACTTTAAAATCTCATGCGAGTTACCTAATATTCAGACATTGTTGATTTGAGGTCCTTGGTCCAAAAAAATGAAAATGAGGTCAAGGTCAAAGGTCAAGGTCTTGTTCAAACTTTTGATTTTGGCTTGTTATCTCTTATTTTCAAAATCATACAAGATATCGACAAAATATTTTCTGACAATTGTTAGTTGCGACATGTCGTAACACATAAATTTTACTTATAAGGGTATGTAACATTTAATGCGAGTTTTCTCCCCTTTTATATCTAATATAAGTTGTATGGTAATATAACTCATTAACAATATGAAGTAGAGGCCTAGAGTCTTTTGATTTGAGGTCCTTGGTTGATGACCTTGGAATTGAGCTCAAGGTCATACAAATGTAGGTAAATTCAACGTTCTAGATTTTGACCTTTGCTCTTTCCTCTTTTCTATACATGATAAAGCCATGGGACTTTTTGCAAAAGGTTGCAAGCAAAGTGACCTTAAAAAATCCAACCGGAAGTGACCTTTTGTAAACCGGAAGTAGCCATTTTTTGTACTAATTTAATGTAAAAGTATACAGAACCATCTATTTTTGGAATCCGAGTCAAGTAACTATCAAAACATACCGGAAGTAACATCTTTTAAACCGGAAGTAAAAAATTATCTCCTTATTTATATCTTTTTGTATAGAAACCATATATTTTTGGAATCAGCGTTCAATAAGCTGTCATTTCACGCAAAAATTGACATTTAAAACCGAATTTTAATATTTGCATATAAAAAAGATCCGTACTGGTGGAAAGACCATCAATAGTTCTCTGAACAATTGGGTTTTTTTTTTTTGTGCTTCCTTCTAATCTTTTCTTGCTGTGTAAAAAAGTTTCAAAAGATGTCGCTTAGTTTTTTTTGTATATGATATCATACAGTCTATACCCTTTTGAAGCTGACCCTGTTTAACCGAACACTTTTCTTTGTAAGAGTTATCTCCCCAAACACTGTTTTTCTTGTTATCAGATCTCCTCCGCAACCGTAAAAGAAAGCAACAAATTTATTTTTCCAAATTGCTCGTTATATCCTCAGGATGTTAGGTTTTATTTTGATTGAAGCTTTAAGAAGACCCCATATGAGAGTTATTTCCCCTAATGTATTGAAATAAGTGAAATAAATTTGTAACTGGAAAACCATAAATGATAGAGGCCTAGGGTCTTTTGATTTGAGGTCTTTGGTCCAAAAAAATGAAAATGAGGTCAAGGTCAAAGGTCAGTGTCATGTTAAAATTTTTGATTTTGGCTTGTTCTCTTATTTTCAGAAATCATACAAGATATCGACAAAATATTCAGACAATTGTAAGTTGCGACATGTCGTAACACGTAAATTTTACTTAAAAGGGTAACGTAACATTTAATGCGATTTTTCCCCCTTTTATATCTAATATTAGTTGTATGGTAATATAACTCATTAACAATATAAAGTAGAGGCCTAGAGTCTTTTGATTTGAGGTCCTTGGTTGATGACCTTGAAATTGAGCTCAAGGTCATAGGTAAATTTAACGTTCTATATCTGACCTTTGTTCTTTCCTCTTATATATACATGATAAAGCCATGGGACTTTTTGCAAAAGGTTGCAAGCAATTTGACCGGAAGTGATCTTTTGTAAACCGGAATTATCGATTTTTTGTACTAATTTAATGTACAAGTATATAGAACCATCTATTTTTGGAATCAGTGTCAAGTAAATATCAAAACATACCGGAAGTAACATTTTTTAAACCGGAAGTAAAAAATGATCTCCCTTATTTATATCTTTTTATAAGCCAAAAACGGTTTCCTATAGTTGTTTTATATTGTTTGGGAATTTAGTTTAAAAAATTGTGTCCGGTGACCCAGCCAACCAACCAAGATGGCCGCCATGGCTAAATATAGAACATAGGGGTAAAATGCAGTTTTTGGCTTATCACTCAAAAACCAAAGCATTTAGAGCAAATCTGACATGTGGTAAAATTGTTCATCAGGTCAAGATCTATCTGCCTTGAAATTTTGAGATGAATTGGACAACCCGTTCATAGGTTACTGCCCCTGAATTGGTAATTTTAAGGGAATTTTGCTGTTTTTGGTTATTATCTTGAATATTATTATAGATAAAGATAAACTGTAAACAGCAAAAATGTTCAGCATAGTAAGATCTACAAATAAGTCAACATGACCAAAATGGTCTGTTGACCCCTTTAGGAGTTATTGCACTTATAGTCAATTTTTAACCATTTTTCGTAAATCTTAGTTATCTTTTACAAAAATCTTCTCCTCTGAAACTACTGGGCCAAATTAAACCAAACTTGGCCACAATCATCTTTGGGGTATTTAGTTTAAAAAACCAACCAAGATGGATGCCATGGCTAAAAATAGAACATAGGGGTAACATGCAGTTTTTAGCTTATCACTCAAAAACCAAAGCATTTAGAGCAAATCTGGCATGTGGTAAAATTGTTTATCAATTATCTGCAACAACAAAAGAGAGTTTTTAACGACCTCAGCTGGCTATACAACCCTTGCACAATCAACTGAATTTCGCAGAAATCATTAATAGGATAGATTGCCCTTATATGATAATTTTTTATTACTTTTTTTTTTTTTTGGCAAAAGGAGGGGGGCGCAACAACAAAACAACTGCACAACTTTCTCATTACTTTGCATTTCTCGTTAGATAAATTTTACAAAAATTTTCCCCTGAAACAACTGTCAAATTTAAACAAACTTGGTTTAAATCACCACTAGGATATCCAGGAACCACTCTGTATGATGACCCTGCCTGCCCACATGGCTGAAATAAAACATAGGTTTCAAACGCACTTTTTAATATTATATCTCTGAAACTTAACGACAGTACAACAGTTGCATTTATCATGCATCAATTGTAAATAAAAATATCAGGTGAGCGACACAGGGTCCTTGGACCCTCTAGTTTTATTTAGTGAATATTTTCGAAGGGTTAAATATTTCGCAGTGGTGTCTTGCCATGGCTTTGTTTGGACTTGTTTGATTGTCCCTAATATGTTATTACTGTGCATTTGTATTCAGATATCGCCGATCAAATGTATTTGTTCATTGTATTAATTTACGTTTTTTTGATTGAGTTAAGCCTGCCAATTGATATTTTATCATGTGTTTTTCTATGTTGTGATGTTATGCTATTGTTTCAGAAAAAGGGAGAAGGTTTGGATTCATTAAAACGTTTAATCCCGCTGCAAATGTTTGCACCTGATCTAAGTCAGGAATCCGATGTACAGTAGTTGTCGTTTTTTTTTTATATACTAGTAATTAGGTCTTTTTACTTTTCCGTGGAAAGACCTATTGGATTTCTTCTGATTATTATTTTTTTTTCTTCCGCCTAATTCTTTTCCTTCGCTGTTTTTTTGTTTCGCAAGATGTCGCTTAGATTTTTGGAATATGATATCGAACAGTTTATACACTTTTGAAACCAACTCTGCTTAACCGAATACTTTCCCATATAAGAGTTATCTCCCCGAACACTGTTTTTCTTGTTATCTCTAAGGCTTCGCAACCGTATAAGAAACTGACAAATTTGTTTTTCCAAATTGCTCGTTATATCCTCAGGATGTTCTGTTTTATTTTGACCGAAGCCGTAAATAGATTCCATATGAGAGTTTCCCCCTTTTATGTTTGATATAAGAATATGCATTTCTTACTGGTAAACCATAAGTGATAGAGACCTAGGGTCTTTTGATTTGAGATCCTTGGTCCATAAAAATGAAAATAGGGTCAAGGTCAAAGGTCAAGGTCATATTCCAAATTTTTGATTTTAGCTTATTTTCACTTATTTTTCAAAAACTATTTAACATAACGACAAATTATTACTACGAAATTGTTAGTTGTGACGTGTCGTAAACTTTTAATTTGGGTTGAAGGGGTGCGTAGACAAGAAATGGGAGTTTTCGCCCATATTATATCTAGAATCATGCGTAAAGTGATATAACTTATCAACCATACATTTTTAAGACCTAGAGTCTTTTGATTTATAGTACTTGGTCAATGACCTTGAAATTGAGGTCAAGGTCATAGGTTAATTGGACGTTCTAGATTTTGACCTTTGCTTCAAATTCATTTCTATACACGATAAAGACATATGACTGTGCTTAAGGGTACAAACCAAATGACTTTTAAAAATGCAAACCGGAAGTTAACTTTGTAAACCGGAAATTCTGTAGCTCTTTATAATGGACTTATTCCATTAAAAAGTATATAGAAACCATATATTTTTGGAATCCGCTAAGAATTACCTTTCATTTGACACTGGAAATAACATTTTAACCGAATTCTAATATTTTCATTTAAAAATAAATCGTTCGAAGTGGAAAGACCTGCAATGGTTCTCTGAACAATTGGTTTTTAATTTATGCGTGTTTCTCGTTTCTCGTTTTTTTATATCGATTAGACTGTTGGTTTTCCCGTTTGAATGGTTTTACACTAGTAATTTTGGTGCCGTTTATAGCTTGTTGTTCGGTGTGATCCAAGGCTCCGTGTTGAAGGCCGTACATTGACCTATAATGGTTTACTTTTTTAAAATTGTTATTTGGATGGAGAGTTGTCTCATTGGCACTCACACTACATCTTCCTATATCTATTGTATTAATTTATATAAATTTGTAGTTAACAGAAACGTGAACACCACCTCATATTAAGATTGATTGCTTTATCGTACTTATAGCCACTGTCAGCGCTATTGGCTACATCATGGTGGCCATTATGATGTTATAATAATTGTTTAAAAGTTAATTTAAATTAATTAAAAAAAATCATGCATTTTAGAAATCCCTCTCTCATAAGATCAGATTTTGTTTTTGATATAAATGGTTAAGTCATTGATTATGTTTCTAGCTATCAATATTTAGGATTAGTATTAAATGAATTTTTAGATTATAAACTTATGGCAAAGGCAGTTGCAAAGTCGCCATTAGGCCTTCTTATTGTAAAATGTAAAGCACATGGTGGCTTTCAACACAATATTTTCACCAAATTGTTTGACACTTTAGTTTGGTCAGTCATCAATTACGGCTCAGCATCAGACATAATTCTCTATGCATTAGGCGAAAAAGATAATCATAAAAGCCTTCTGATGACAAATTATGAAGGACAAAACTTCTGTTTACGGGGACATTTTGTGTTTTACCTGATTCCAGCAACATACAATAAAGCGCTGGATTATATTGTATCTACTATAAAGTAATAAAACTGCAATTTTTGTTTTCATGTACACATGTTTTTATGAGGTAAGATTGTTTAAAACGATATTTTTTAAACTTTCAAAAATCTCTGCTATTCAATCATTTAATTTAACTTAAAAATATTCCGGATAGTTGTGTCCCGTCCATGATTGGGCTGAATACATAGTTTTCCTGTAATATTTTGAACTTGAGATTACTTGTTTTTGTTGATGTTTTATTGTTTCGTTGAATTATTTGGGTGTCAGTATTTCGTTTTAAGGTTGTGTTTATATGATTTCAATTCTATACGAGGCAACATAAGTTTTTCAGTTGTTTATTTAAGAAAAAGGAATCCGACAAAATCCCGAAAAGCACTAATTAGAAAGTCCGTTGAAACTTGGCTTTAACATTTCAAAATAGCAAACATTCAGTTTAATCCTTAATTTTCTTAAATGCGGAAATGGAATTATTGATTATCTTTACCACTTACTTACAGTAGATCAGGGTAGTTTCACACAGTTGATTGGTGTAATGATGAAATTACCCGAAATTGCACGGATGATTGCCAGTGACTTTAGTTCATTCATAGATGTACCTCTATTGTTCATTCTATTCACTTGAAAATTGTTCATAATAAAAGTGGATATGAGATGAAGCCTAAGCCTACATAACATAATGGTATTTAGAGTTCGCACTGCAATTTGAAATGCAGAACCTTTTCAAAGATCAAAAGAAAACCGTCTTGCTTTAGTTTAGTTAGTTCTTTGATTTCAAATTCAGATATATATTGAAGATTTCCTGTCTCTCTTTTACCCACACATCAGTCAGTCAGTACTTACATTTCCCAGTTAACTTGTGATAAAGGATACTTCAGAAACTAGAATTTTTGCTTCATATCTTTTATCTTTTCTTTGATATTGAAGCAGATAAACAACTACAAACAAAAGTCTATGACAAACTTTTAAATTGTCCATATCCACATGTCTTAATGTACTACACTCCTCTGCACCATCGTATAATGTGCACATATACAAATGATACCTTACGCTTGTGCATGGTGAGACTTCATGAACAGGGGTGTACCCCTACCTACGTTTTACCCGTCGACGTCCGTTCTGTCCGGTGGATAATTTTGAGCATGTTTAAAACTTTGAACGGACGTCCAACGGATGAAATGTCCGTTGAACGTTCGGTAGGCGTCCGTTTTGTACTGTACTCGTCCGTTTTGTATCCGTTACGTGTCCGTTATACATCCGTTGGTGGTTTGGCAGATAAATTCATCAACGGACTTCTAACGGACGTCTAACGGATAAAACGGATGTTGAACGAATGTGAAACGGACTTCTACCGGACCTTTAACGGATAAAACGGATGATAAACGGATCTGAGACGGATAAAAGAGGGACGAAAGATACCAAAGGGACAGTCAAACTCATAAATCTAAAACAAACTGACAACGCCATGGCTAAAAATGAAAAAGACAAACAGAAAAACAATAGTACACATGACACAACATAGAAAACTAAAGAATAAACAACACGAACCCCACCAAAAACTAGGGGTGATCTCAGGTGCTCCGGAAGGGTAAGCAGATCCTGCTCCACATGCGGCACCCGTCGTGTTGCTTATGTGATTACAAATCCGGTAAATAGTCTAATTCGGTAGGTCAAATTCATGAAAGGGAAGGGGATTGTAGTTACGACGTGAGGAACATATCCGATATCATTTGTGAAATGGTTATTCCATAACGGTCAACCAACTCGTGATGGCGTCCGTAAAATTTACGAAGGGATGATTTCAACTTCACCATTTGGAACTCTTGATTTAATAGCTTCCTTGTGAGCAGTAACCCTCTATCAAGAAAATCATGATAGGAAATGCAAGCACGGGAATATCGTATCAATTGAGAGATATATACCCCGTATGCAGGTGCTGCTGGAATGTTGCTACTTAGAAATGGAAAGTTCACAATTGGAAAGTTGAAATCATCTCTTTTGTCGTAAAGTTTTGTCTTCAACCGACCCTCATTGTCAATTTCTATTACGTCACATATGAAAAACTATATTTCAAAAGTAAGATAGAATTAGGATTGATTAAAGATTAAAATAGAACTAAATACTGATATTGCATTTTTAAAAACACAATGCATATTGCAATACTTATTAATAGCAATTAACTATAATATATAACACCTCTATATTTACATTAAATGACCAACAACACTATATGGTTTTCATTTTTGTTTGCTTTTGTTTTGTTGATTAATAATTTTCTTAAGGCTTGCAATTGATGTCTCCATACTGGACTTGTGTTGATACCGCATAGCGTTTTAGAAAAAAATAAACTGTATTTTATATGCATGTGATGATCATGAAGAAAAGGTGAACAAATTAACAACTTTTTGATTAAAAATATGGCCTAAATTAAAAGGCCATCCTCAACATTGCTGTTAGATCATTGCTGGATATCAATGTGGATAAATGTTAAAATTGTCGCTAAAATGTAATGAATTAAAAATAACAGATGGAGCCCAATACCAAACATTGATCCAAACCCTTATACATGTAAATGTGGACCAAAATTTCAAATCCCTGTAGCAACATAAATTTTTAGATCCTTTACAATTTGGGGTCAAAATTAAAACGCCACCATCCAACATTAATTTACAGTAGTTCCCTGTAACAAGAAACCTCAATGTAGACTGATTGGAAAATGAGTCAAAAAAAAAAGAAAAAAAACCCATTGATAATGTGGATACATTGAATTTATAAATTAGGGCATCAATGTTTACAAATTTGAAAACAGAGCCCAAAAATGGCCGTCATCCATAGTGTTTTTGGAATGTACTTATGATTATTTATCAGAAAGGTCATTATAATTACTTAAGTTTGAACACATTTGTTTATAGTGGATTTTGAAAAAAGTCATTGCAACTTAAATTAATCCGTTTCCACTTTTGCGGGTACATGTAACATGTACTGCATTGTAGCGGCATTAGCCTGCTTTATTTTTTTTAATCTACAAGGCTGTATTTTACATGCAGGAGATATGGGTCTCTATTAACACATGTCAGCCAATTATCGTTCTCTACGGTACCGAAGGACTATCATGGTTTCTCAAGACCATACTGGTAATTGGGTTAAAGAGAGCGCCGAAAGTTTAGTCTGTAAAATTTCTACCCAGTGGGTGGATTGAAACAGAAACCTTTCAGTTAGCAGTATAACAATCATGACAATAGATCTTGGCTGTAAAGTTGAATTCCCCCACACATGCAAGATTCAGCTCACATGGGAAATTTTTACTGACATTGATACTTCACCACCCTGGCCCCTTGTTCAACATGTTCAAAGCTTGGGGCCGTTTTGACATTGTAGGGTCTGAATGATTCCTTCATTGTTGAATTGTCTACAGCGAGTGTCATGATGAAGAACAGGATTAAGAGGCCTGTTGGTTGATTATTTGTAATTTTCCATCTTTAATGTGAGATTATGTCGTCTGTATTTTCAATTATGTTAAGAAATGGTAAATAAATCTTTTTATTTATGACTTTAGTTTTTTTTACCTGCGACATAGTAGGTGAATCCATAGACGCTAACTTTTCATTGAGGTGGGCAAGACCATTTCCACTAACAATGGAACCCCAAACAGCTCGCACATTTATATCATAATGTCTACTCCCATCTGTTTTCAGTTTTTAACTTGTCACCATGTGAACTTTCAGTTTACATCCTTGACATCTAGCTAATAATATCACCGCTAAACCATAATGAGCAACTTGGGATTCAAGTACAATAGGCTCTCTTCCAGCCGCTACCAATTGTCTTGCTTCCTCACATGAAACGGCATGCATTGTCGGGTCTGTTATATGTTTTTGAAGACAGTTCAAATTTATTATTCTGTAACCATTTGCAGCAACATTTTGTACCTCAAAAGTTTTCAATTCTCCATTAGTTGTTCTAAACACTTGATACTGCTTCTTGGCGCTTCTCCTTAGTAAGTTTATTCTTACCCTGTGATATGCACTTCATTTAGGTTGTTTACGTATACAAAGTTTTGTCATATTACTCCCTCCTTTCAAATTACATTGGTATAAAGTCTTAACTTTGCCTGAATTTACCCTTATACATCTACGTCCTAATCTGTACCTTCCTGATGGTAATCCAAACCGTCGCGAATCTTTAATTTTTCTAGCCATTGGAAATTATTCTTTGTTATTGTGTATCTGTTGTCTAACCTTGGTTTTTGACATTCAACTGCTTTCCATAATATTTCTTACTAACTAAACTTACTTTACAACAGTATTTTTATATATAAATACACAATATATTCTTATAATAGTATTTAGGTACGATACACACAAAATTAAAAAAAAAAATGCAATTTTATCAAAAAAATTGTTGTTGATGTTAATATACTTGATCGTAAAGATCAAACCAATTTTAGGACTTTTACATGAAAACAGAACATGTCTCAAGTAATCGGGAGTGGGCCTGTATGGGTGGGGACACATCTTAACACTATTCATTATAAGTGTGATGATTATTTTCTGTTATTTGTTGTTAATAACTTGCTTTCTGTTTGCGTAGACTAAAAGATCAGCCAAACAACGTTTCCGGTTTAAACCGGATATGGCTACATAAAAAATAGTTCAATGAAAAAATGATCAAAATTAGTTTATTTTCGATCAGACTGGTATAAAACGATAACATTAAACTTAAAATTTTGTGTACAACTCTTATAAACGTTTCGATATTGAAGCATTGTCAGTTAAAAATCTGCAGATAAATATGGAGAACGAAAGCGAAAGAAGACATGGACAGGAACGTAAACAAACATGTAACATGTGAAACTAAAAAGATGGTAAATGTTAAATAACGGCTTTTATTACAAACTTGATAAGACATAATCATTCCCAATGTCATTTATTTTAAGATGATATAATTTATGATTGGTAATATCGCATAGAAAATAAATTTTGATCAATCCAGCACAAGAAACTCGTTGAAAAAAATGGCTGCAACACGTTTTCACTCATATTTCAATTTCTTCGGGCAAGCTATGAATATTTCGAAGTGAAATCCTATTTTAATTTCTAGCATCCACTAGATATGATCACAACATATCGACTTAACATAGATATTACTAGAAATAGTGTTCCAATCTCTTTATTCATTTTTTCCCCTGAGACGTGTTGGCAGAAAAAACAAAGGTATTTGAACTTATGCAGATATTTAATCAAAACAAGTTATTCTGTATTCTTCATATAATTTGTATTATTCTTATTCTCAATTTAACTGTTTTATACCAGTTTTTGACAATAAGTTACATATATTAGTTTATTTAAGGTTCAATCAATCCTCAATTTGGACGCCATTAATAATTTTCAGTTTGTTATGATGAACCTTAATAGACTATTTAATCTGAATCTGTGTTTACAAATTAATCATTGACATGCATTTGTAAATGTTTACCTTTATTGATTTTGAAGGTTGTATCTTTTGATCTGCGACAATGAAGAAAGGTTATCATGATTTGTTCTGCGTCAAATGTTTCTTATTGGTATTTGTAAGTATATTATATTTAAATAGTTTGGTGTGTCCTAAGCTATCAGACATGACAGAAGACCAAAAAGTCGTAGAAATACCCTATTTGCAGCAAGCATCAATTGATATGTAGAAAATTATAATCTTTCTTGCAGTATCAGTATGGGTTTTTGCATTTTCTGGATTAACTTATTTAGTTGAAATGGAGAATGTATCATTTTTTTGCCCCTTGATCTCTAAAATTAAAAAGTATTGTTAATTTTCCAAAAACGATTTCATCCTTGAGAATAATGTTATTATAACAAGGCGTTTTTTTTTATTATAGTCATTTGGATATACATAATATTATCTTTTAAATATTTTCTGATATATTGGCATATGGACATTACACTTTTTACATTGAAACGACCAATTCTGCAAAAGAGTGATTTTGAAAACAAAACGTTAGTGATGTTCAGACATGATCAACAGTTTTATATGGAACGCCACAGCTGTCTTATGTGAAACTCTGATTTTTCGTTATGTTGTTCTATTATTACTTGATGATGGTTTGTCTTTACATAATATGGTTTTGACATTACGTAATGATGTTTTGATATAACTCAATATGGAATAGTCATTTATTTTACTTAATAATATTCCGATATTACATGATATGGTTTCTTTTTGACTTGATATAGTTTTGTCATTACTTAATCCCTTCCCTTTCATGAATGTGACCTACCAAATTAGACTATTTACCGGATTTGTTATCACATAAGCAACACGACGGATGTCACATGTAGAGCAGGATCTGCTTACCCTTCCGGAGCACCTGAGATCACCCCTAGTTTTTGGTGGGGTTCGTGTTGTTTATTCTTTAGTTTTCTATGTTGTGTCATGTGTACTATTGTTTGTCACTTTGTCTTTTTCATTTTTGGCCATGACGTTGTCAGTTTTTTTTAGATTCATGAGTTTGACTGTCCCTTTGGTATCTTTCGTCCCTCTTTAATATGGTTTTGTCATTACTCGATTTGGTTTCACCATTATTTAATGTGGTTGTGTCATTAGGCAATGTGGTTTTAACATTACTTGATGTGTATGTGACATAACGTAATGTAGTTGTTTCATTACATGATGTGGTTTTGTTATTTTGTAATGCTAATTTTATGTCAATAAATACGTTACCATCATAACTTCTGAGTAAATCTATCTGCGCAAGTCTGACAGGCGGAAAACCCCAAGTAAAAATATCATCCAATGAGAAGAGGAATGACCAAGCAGTGCCCGTATAACCATGCCTTTATATCATCCATTTAATTTCCGCCTGCGCATCGAGACACACGTGTTACAACTTACAGAGAAGACTTTAAGTTTTTTTTTTTTTTAATAGTGAATATTGTAGGTATCCCCATACCATTTTTTATTTTTACATTTTTTTGTTATAATATTGCAATTGTCGTTTATAAATGCTTAACTTCATACTTCTTTAATAATGGAGTTTAATGGTCCCAGTCCTTACGAGGCCATTACAGGTAGGGATATTTTTTAGACGGTTCGTTACCCTTTCCTGTTACCGCAACAACGGTAGGGTAGGGAACCCCTCCTAATAGTAGTCAACTAACCGAAGTTTTGACTTCGGTGACTTCTAAGACCGTCAACAGACCCTAAATGCAGGTTCTGTCGTTTATCATGGAGGTGTCCCTACCATTACCACTGTTACGAACACTTTTCTAGGCCAGTTGACACCACAGGGTCCATTTCATCTTACCCTGGTACCTCGATGGGTTTAAACTTACCTGGGTCCAGAGCACCAGCGTCATACTGTGGCTTCACTTTACCCGCTTCGGCTAGTAATTCCATGTCTTGGTCTAGACCTCCTTGGTCTCAGGGTTATCCTTATTCAGGCTTTCCTGGTCAGGGGTTTCATGGTCAAGGGTTTCCTGGTCAAGGTTTTCCTAATCAGGTTTTTCCTAGTCAGGTTTTTCCTAGTCAGGTTCCTGGTCAGCCCTTTGCAGGTTTCTGGCCTTATTGTGGACCAACACCAGTTATTGTTCCTCCGAGTACTACATCTAATCTGTTAGTTTCTGATCCTTCTTTATCAGTGTCTAGTAGTTGTAGTAGTGCATCTGTACCTGCTGCTCTGCCTACCTCTTTGGTTAGGCATCAGTTAAATCAAGTAGATGTCTCTTGTCCCTCCTTAGATGGGTTCAAGAGTATTCTGGACGATTTTCGTCAGTCTATTTCTTCGGAATTGTCGTTTTTCTCCAACCGCCTGTGTACGCTAGAGAATATTGTCAATTAGTCAAATTCTCCAGTGATTTCACTCCGTCCAGATCATGATATTGGAAGTGACCCGGAGGGCAGTGATGAGGAAGAACGCTTTTCAGTGGCCCCAGGCAGTCAAGAAGAAGGTTTTACTTCTGATGAAGAAGATGATAATTTAGTTCAGGTCTCTCAGAATGTTTCTCAACCTTCTGTTCCTGTGTCTATCTCTTCATCTGTAATTGGTAAGTCTTCTACCAATTCAAGTAAAGATCATGAGGCTGAAGATACTCCTTCCACTTTGAAAGATCTCAGAGATTCGGTTTATACAATAATGAGAGATATTAACAAGGTGCCATTTGAGTCTCCTCCCAGACCCAAGAAACTAACCTCTACTTTCGAGGCTTCATGTGGTCTGTCCGTAGACGATACTAAGTTGCATACTAGTTTCCCACAATCTAACCATATGTCTAACTCTCTGAAGATCATCAATGATGGGATTGTGGCTAATGAGTCCCAATTTTCCCAAGTTAGTGGTTTTGGGCTTGCCTCATTTACTGGCAATTCCGCTCTAAAGACTATGACATATCAATTACAAAGTTGAAGTGTTCATGTCTCTTGTGCCAGACCCGAAAGCTTACACAGTACACTGCATGCACAAGTTCTTCGGAAGATTTAAACAGAGCAAGGGTTGATCATTCTTATTGCTCAAGCTTGGCCCACACAATCTTGGGTTCCAGATCTTCTTCATCTGTCTTGTGCTCGTCCACTGGTTCTACCAGTACGACACAATCTTTTGTCCCAGTTCATGGCAAGATTCTTCATCTCAATCCAGAAAAGCTACATCTGTTCGCGTGGCTTCTCTCAGGGATAGCTTCAAGGAGAGAGGTTTTTCTGAATGCGCAGCCAGACATCTCTCCAGATTAAACTGTTTGGAGGTCCAGACTTTGGTAATAATGAATTCATTTCTCTTTTAGTTAAGAATTTCACTCTTGAACGCCCTAGACAGAGAGTTTTAATCCCGTCTTGGAATTTGAGTGTTGTTTTATAAGCTTTAAAAACCCATCGTTTTGAACCTGCTGAAAAGGTTGCAATCAATTTTGTATCGTATAAGTGTTGTTTTCGTCTTGCCTTTGCCTGTGGTAGAAGAAGCAGTGAAATTCATGCTTTTTCCACTGCTGATTACTGCCTTCGTTTTAATACGGATTAGTCATCTGTTACCCTATTAACGGATCCAGCTTTTTTAAGCCATAAATCAAATTCCGGGTAGAGGTTCAGAACCGATAGTGATTCTAGCCCTTCCTGATGATTCAAGTTCTAAAGTTCTCTGTCCTATCCGAGTCTTACTTTTATATCTTCAGAGAACTCGAAGTCTCTGCACCTCCTCAAATTCCAGGTTATTTTTTCCTATTAACAAAGGAAAACAAGATTTGTCTTCTAAAACCATTTCAATTTGGATCTGTAAAACTATTCAATTAGCTTACAGTTTTTCTAATGAAGAACTTCTGAATAGTATGCATGTTAAAGCCCATGATGTTAGAGCTATTTCTACCTCCTGGGTCCTTTTTAATAATGCTTCTTTAGAGGAAGTCTTATCTGCAGGTTTCTGGAGAACTGAAAATTCTTTCATTTCTCACTATCTGCAGTCTTTAGCTACTCAAGCTCAGAGTTTGTACACCTTAGGACCTTTAGTTTCCGCACAAATATTTGTTTTTCCTCCTGCATCTTCTGGTTCAGGGGATTCAGCTTTGTGTTAGAATCTATATTTCACTCAGAATTTATGATGGTAGCGTATTTATTGACATACAATTGTACATTTTTAAAGTAAAAAGAGATTTTACAAAATAAATAAATACCATCATAAATTGAAGGTCCCTCCCAACCTCCCCTTCATCCCCTGGTTTTTTCCTAGGGCTTCTTGCTTACTTTAGGAAATTAAATGAATGATATAAAGGCATGATTATACGGGCACTGCTTGGTCATCCCTCTTCTCATTGGATGATATTTTTATTTGGGGATTTCCGCCTGTCAGACTTCCGCAGATGGATGTACTCAAAATTTATGATAGTAGGTATTTATTTAATAAAATCTCATTTTATCTTAAAAATGTAGAATTTGCCAATTTTTTATATGGCTTTAACAATACGTAATGATGTTTCAAATTTTGACGATTTTACACTACATGATGTGTTTGTTTCAGTATTTGATGTGGTCATGTCATTCTTTGCGCAGGAACTCAGTTAGCAGGTTCAAATTTTGTTATTATCAATGCTATTTATTTTTTTTTGTATTTCCTGTCTATTTGTATAAATTACGTAATTTACGTATTTGACGTTAACAGCAGTATTTATTTGTTTTGTACGTAATGTCAAACCATATTATGGAAAGACAAACTATCATCAAGTAATAATAGAACATCATAACATAATATCAGAGTTCCACATAAGACAGCTGTGGCGTTCCATAGCTTTACCCCAAAATATATACTGCTACCTGTTGTATTTTACAAAAATGTCGATACGTGTAAATATCAATTTTGCTGCAGCTGTTGCTTATAACTAATTTGATTAAAAAACATTATGCCCAAAACGGAGTGTCATGTTAGATCAAATGTATACGTAAATTTCGACAATTTGTTTTATGTCAAAGTGACATCACAAGTGACCTTTCTGTGCTTTTTTATCAAGATTACATTAACCTGTGCTTTTGTGAATAAAAAGCACATAACATTTCGAAGGCTAGAAAAAGTTTATGTTTTTGTTTCTCATGGGCCAAACAATCATACCTCCTCCTTTAATATCAAAAGCCATTAGCTGTCAACTTTATGACCGCCGAATCGACTTGAACTCTCAATTGAAATTTGTTTTTTCTTCCTGCCTTCTTTGAGTTTCTTAGTGTTTTCATTCATCTGTGACATTATTATCTTTTCCCCAACTGCCATACAGAGCAATCCATCTCATGCACACGCAGTACACATGTTGAGTTAAAGCAAAATGAACAAAAATGTCAAATCATTGTCTTTAAAAATAATGCATCTGTGATATTTGTGAGTTATTTTTTGACAAAACAGAACAAAATACACTGCTACGTGTTAAAGCGATCTATAATTATTCAATATGTCCTCAAAAATGTTTGAAATAAAGAAAAACATACCATGTTTCGTGTTTATATTTTTAACTGTCAAAACAGTAACTGCTTACAAATTAAGACATAGGGTCAATTGAGCGCCGACATCATAGAACATTTTCGCTCTGGAACATCATTGTTATGGTTAAACAAAATAGTCACAGTCACAGATAACATGTTTATAATTCTAGACTCTACTTGACACTCATTAGTTGCGAGGAATTCATACATAAACAATATAAAAATACAAGGATGCTGCACTTCGGACACAATAACACTAAAGTGCAGTTTGCATTTCGGAATATGTTAACAATTTCATGCATAATGTACTCACTGTAGTATTTCCTTTTATTCTTAGATGGCTCTGAACATTTTGAATGCGTTTGAATTGCAATGTCCAAGTTCAAAGCAATGGATCATACGATCGAGCAGTAAATGTTTAATTGCTGAGGGTTACGTCTGTCTCTATGATGAAAACATGAATACATTTGCAGAAATTTGCAGAAACAGGTCATCTATTATTCAGGCAGGTATGAGAAAATAAATGAAGTTTTGCCTCAAAAATGAAAATGGTATTTGTTACAACTTGCTGCATTTTTCAAAACTTATAAAAGTGTCTTATCAATTTGAACACACTTCATATTATTATTTTTGTTTTTCATATATACAATACTGTCTTTAGTAATTAGGAACGTGGTGTCAAAACAAACGTTTTGAAGTTAAATCTCTGTTAGATATATTTTTGAACTATATAAACTTATCTTGCCTATAATCGTTTTATTGTTTTACACATTATATCTATACTTCTGATGTCTTTAATGTTAATTTAATCGTCATTAGATTTACAAAAATGTATTTTTTTTTAGTTAAAGAAGCAAACTATCTCGACAAATTGTTGTCCTTTATAAATAATTATGATCTATGGTCAGATAAAGAATATTGTGTCAAATTATGTTGTTGTAGAAATGTTCATTGTTTTTTTTTATTAAAATACATATTTGTATGTCTGTTTAAAATCTTTTGTAGGGAACAAATTTGTTATTGTGGGAGATCTTAATCGACAAAAATGCGAAAGTTCCAGATACCAACCATTGACATTCTCAACATATGGTGGGTCAACTTGTATTTTTGAAAAGACATATTGCAGTGAGGAAGGACAGATTATTGTCAATAATGGTTCTACAAATTCTGACAGAAAATGTCGGTGTGATTATACCAGAGGTTATGCCTTCACTTCTAAGCCAGACCATGGTTGTTTTTGTGTTCCGTCAACGGAGGATTGTTCATGCTTCCAGAAACCTTGTTCATCAGGATTCATTCTAGGTCCTGGTAAGCCATTATATCATAGTTTTCTTTACTGTTTAATGTGAAAAAGCATTAAACATATTCGAAGTTAAATTTAAATAGAGGGAGGTTAATACAACCTGACAAAATAAAACGTTTCACAAGACAAATGTTCAAGACAAGGTTAGGACAATTTCCAAATAAAAAGAGAAAAAAAATCAAAGTATCAAGTGAGTTTTATATTATAACGAGACAATTGCCAAATTTGGGATTGAATAATCGTCTTTATCTAAATATTAAAGAGCTAGATTCGCTTCAGTTCATTTTTGTTAAGTTTACTCTTTTAAGTTATTATCTTATAGTGTTGTTACATGTGTAACATGCAAAATACTGGTATGGAGATTTTATAGTAACAGGTTCTCATTTACATTTTGACATTTCTTTCTCAATTTCTTGGTTCCAATTTTACATTTCTCACTACAAAAGTGTAAATGAGCAAATGTAAACTTGGAACTAAAAAAGTACAAGTTTGAAATAATAATACTTAATTAAACAATCAATTTTGAAATTAGAATAAAACAATTCACGTGAATATGTATATGTTGTGTACAAGTTGTAATGTTGTACAAATTATAATTTATACAGATTTTTGAACAATGTTTTATGAACAGCTTAACACAAATGGATGATTCAAGCACACAGCCTTTTGTTTCGCATATGTCTGTCAAATTTACACAACTACATGATACAGTCTAAAACTGAGCATTGATGCACACTCATTACAAGAACACAAAAAGATATGATTTTGGTATACGGTGAAAAATAAACTTTAAATTGAAACCATTCAGGTATCCTCATTTCCAGCGTCAGGACAAGGAGTCTAGCAGTAAATGTAAGGTTGAATGTGTGTATATGTTTTTTAAAGACATTTAATAGGTACATTTTTGAAGATAAAGTTATATCCCCTGGTGCAGGAAGGTATGTGTCCAAAACTTATACTTTGTACAAAAACCCTGTACAAATTATAATTTGTACAACCCTGTACAAATTATAATTTGTACAAACTTCCATCTTGTGCACAACATATATATGTTGATTAGTGGGGCAGTTTTTCTCCCCACCTTCGCTATTAGTTGTCATTTATCAAATTGATATGATTTTAATAGATATAATTTTGTATTAAGTATGCATTATAATTGCATATCAATTATGAACTGTTATGTCAAATGCTTTATTTGCCAAATGTTTGATTTTTTTTTACAGTTTATGATTTAGAATTTTTCGTAAATTTAGTTTTTATATATCATATAGCTAAATAAGCTAAGACTCTGGACAATGCAAACATTAATTAGTTTCTTGTATCTGAATGGCTGTCTTAAATAATGGCTCTATTAAAGTGCGACGCAAAATTACAAGGATTTCAAGATCAGGACTAAAAGTATTCATAAAATATATACATGAAAATATAAGTTTAATGTTTTTGGTGGTATAAGTTCATTGATTGTTTTTGAAATATCATAAGAAATGTTGCATTATATTTACAGTGCTGTCTTGAAATAGGATATCATTCAGGAATTGAAAAAGAAAATGCAGGAAATAATCACTTGTTTCCAATGATTTTATAGCTCAAATCATCCACATGAACTTCAGTTTTTTTTTATCCTGATTTCTATGAAAATTGCATACCGACGGATGAAAATATCATGTATTAGTCGCATACATACATAAATGCATATGCATTTGTACGGGATGCATTCTTCTCAATAGACTGTTAGAGAACGACCATATAATATTATGAGGAAGGATGGGAAGGGGATGGAAAATGAATATTCTGGCCTTACCATAACTTTATAATATAAAGAGTTATCTTGCCCAAAACGGGATTAAAATAAAATGTCTGCTAACCTTAATTGTATCTGTAGAGACGGTTCCAAGTAGTCTAAGTCGATCGTCTTGACTGCTGATTCCAACGTGCTTATTTCTCATTCAAACATGCATGTTGATAAAATCTCCTTTTCATCATAGTTACCAAACTATTCAATCCATGATCACTTTTTGATTGCTTTTGTCTCTAGTACTATCCATTTGTCGTATACATTGTAGCATGTATACCTTTGAGATCGTAATTTAGATAAACCAGTAAAAGTCAGAAATGGCCTATAACTGTACTGGAATGTTCTGATTTTTACTCAATCAGTATGTACTGGTCTGATGTTTACTCGATATTAATCAACCCCAGTGTTAACAATACTCGACTGTATTGATTTGTACCCTTAACTTTGCCATTTGAAATAGTTACTATTACTCGACCAGTCTGAAACAGTCTAACGGCGTTGAGGCGGGTGTGTCTATTCTGTGTTGGTCATTCATTATGTATTCGTGTTTGTTTTATGTAATGAGTTAATACTTCAGTTTCATTATATATATCTGTTATATTCATTTGATAAAATTTACTGTTTGCAATAGCATTAATTGTTCTAAATAATAAGGATGTTCTTATCCCAAGCATAAAAACTTGACACAACCTTTTTCAACTTTTGATCTTTAGTGCTGTACAACTTTGTACTTTTTTTCGCTTTCGATCTTTTATATCTGGGCGTCACTGGTGAGTCTTGTATGGACGAGGCGCGTTTTTGGCGTATTAAATTTTAAACCTGATGCTTTTTGTTATTCATTAATCATGTGTTTCTTTGTCTAATACGTTTTCCTATTTATTTGTATTGTAGTCCTGTAATATTATGTTGTCATTTCTATGTTATATTTAACATTTCCATTAAATGTCAGGTTTGGCATGCCACAAAACCAGGTTCAACCCACCATTTTTTCCTTTAAAAATGTCCTGTACCAAGTCAGGAATATGGCCATTGTTATATTATAGTTAATTTCTGTGTGTGTTACAATTTAACGTTGCGTCGTTTGTTTTCTGTTATTTTTGAGTGTAAATTGACATTGCGATAAGACGAGTCACGGTACTTGTCTATCCCAAATTCATGTATTTGGTTTTGATGTTATATTTGTTATTCTCGTGGGATTTTGTCTGATGCTTGGTCCGTTTATGTGTGTGTTAGTTACATTGTAGTGTTGTGTCGTTGTTCTCCTCTTATATTTATGCGTTTCCCTCAGTTTTAGTTTGTTACCCCGATTTTGTTTTTTGTCCATGGATTTATGAGTTTGAACAGCGGTATACTACTGTTGCCTTTATTTAACCTATTCTCAACCTGTACTCGACCTTTTCTGAGTCTAAATAATACTCGACCAAAGATCTGAACAATACTCGACAAGTCTGAACCATACTTGACGAAAGAACTACTACTTTCTTTAAATATTTACTGTTAAAATTAATTTCTTTATAACTGACTTAACTACAGCCACAGTAAAATAAAATATAAGTTTTTTTACGTCCTTACAAAGTCATGATTCTAAGATTTATCAAATAGAGATACGTATATCAAATTATTTGATATAATAGATTGATTATATTAATTTTAAAGTTTTACAGTTTTGTTAAATAAATATTTTCTTTTATCATAAACACCACACCTATTCTGAGGGTAATAAAACGTTATTAAGGTGTTCCTTGTTTGTCATGTGTTTGTTTGAAACTTAAATTGATTAAATTCCTAAATAATAACTACATTTGTAATTATGGTTACAAAAAATAGTTATATAATAATATATTAAACAAGATAACAACAGCCAACAAAATCACTAAAATTGTTTAACCTTATCATAGAAATATATATATCATTATAATTTGGGATATATTATATATAATGTATTTAAAATGCCTTCTTGGGGCAAAATAAACTTATTAAAAAGATAACAATTTATTAAATTCCAAATAACATTCATTCAAAATTGCAAAATACAGTTTAACTTAAATCGCAAGGCCTTTTGAATTTACTGGATTTGACGAGTTTAAGAAAAATATGACATTCTTTTTACCTGTAAAACACACATGTACTGAGGTAGTTAAACCATATTACTTGCATTGTATGCCATGTTTTTCACATTGACAAAATTTTTTCACTGAAACCTTGGAAAAAATAATCACAAAAATTCTTAACCTAATTCAAAACGAAAAGTCCCTAATCAAATGGCAATATCAAAGCTTAATCACATCAAACGAATGGATAACACATTTCCTTTTTTAAAAGGTTATCAAGGATTACTATGGGAATTCTATTATCATAATTACTAGAACACACCCGCGAAATCGCGGGCATATACAGCTTGTGAACTGTTGTAGGATGATTTTTTGTAAAATATATTATGTATGGAGAATTTCATAAAAGATATCAAAAGCCCTCTCCCTTTTTCCAAAGTCCGATATTTGTTTCCTTTCTGTTAAATTCAATTATCTTCGTGTTTCTGGCCTCCGACAACAATTATTCTTCTCCTTTGCAGTACAATGCATCTTTGGGTAAAAATATGCTTCTAGGACAATCAATCAGCGCTTTTTCTTTTGAGAACCTTATTAACATGCCAATGGTAGGATATGAATCTTGTACAAATGATTAAGACCGACTTAGGCTAAGGTGAGGGGTGGTCGGAGGGATCCTGATCCCGAAATCCCGGGCTTAAAAACACGAAATCCCGAGATGCAAAATTTAAAGAAATTCATATCCCGAAATCCTGAAAATTGAAAAATATATTCCCGGATCCCGTAAGGATCAATTGCAATCTCCAAATCCCGAACTTAAAACACCCGATCCCGACGTCCCGAAAAGGGTCCTGCCTCCCTCTAATCTGTACCCTACATTCATTTTTGCCAAATCACTACTTTCACTTTCAACAATAAGTTTTTATGCACCATTTATGGGCATTATGCTTTCTAGTCTGTGCATCTGTGCGTTCGTTCGTTCGTTTGTCCGTCCGTCTGTCCCGCTTCAGGTTAAAGTTTTTGGTCGAGGTAGTTTTTGATGAAGTTGACTTCCAATCAACTCGAAACTTAGTAAATATAGTGCCGATGTGGCATCCGTGTACTATGGACACATTCTTGTTTCAACATGTTTTACTTATTTTAATATATATGCAACTGATATGACCCCTTAGATAGTAAACATTTCAAAGAAAACAGTAGACAGAATCAAGGACGTATATTAGTTATACGTCCTTGACAGAATACAGATAGTCTTTATATATAAAAGTAGTATAATCGTAGTTTACATGTAGATAAATGCGAAAAATAATTGTCATCTCTAAGGAGGTATAATAGTTGTAGTTCTTGCGATCTAAACACCATGATATGGAGAACACTCTGATTGGCTTATTTATTTTTCATTTTTGTTGTCTATCATACGATTAGTTGTAGGGAAAACGGTAGTATTTAATTTTCCCAGCATTAGGTTGGCCTTTTGTGTACCCAAGACAGGGCGTAGGAAGTCAACTTGAGAGCGCTGTCATTGGATGTAAGGGTACAATATATTTTTTATTTATCTATGAATAACTGCAGTGTGTATATTTACAATATAAATTTTGAAACCTATTAAAATATTTTCTAGAGAATTATTCGAAAAGACTTGCAAAATTTCATAAATTTGGTGCAAAATGACGGTGGGCATGGATAACATAAACAAGCTCCGTTGGAAGTTGGTCATGATACTATTTGGCTTTAATTTTTAAAACACAATAATAAAGTACTAACACATCATATAACTGTTTTATCCAGGTTTTTATCTTAAAAAGTGGTAAATTTAGAAAATGTTAATATTGTCGCCTATGGCAGAATAAATAGTACCGTTTTCCCTGTACTTGTGCATGTTTCAAACCGGAAGTCTTATCTATGACTAAAATTCAGTCTAATGACGGAATCAATATCCGGACTCCTTTTTTGTCGTTTTTCTCAAAAGATAACTCAATCTGAATAATCATAAGAATGGATGACAAATGCGACTATGCATGTTACCTATAGAACACAGAGGCAGGATGATTAATTTATCGTGGAAGGAAAAGAAGCGACACACAAAATGAGGTCTTCTCGTTTAATAGTATAGATATGAAATTTAGTTTTACAAGTTGCTCTGTATAATATTTTATATATATTTAAATTAAAAAAAAACAATGTTCACTACTTTATTAACTTAACTCACATGAGATCATAAATCTATATGCTAGACTTAAGTTAATGGAGAAAATTGTCCCGGAACAATAAAATATATCTGAAACATTCAATTTTTTAATTTTATTATATTGAAAATATTAGTCACAGTTTGAGAATATTTAATCAATTTGTTTTGTTTTTATTTTAAAAGTAGTATATATATGTAAGTGTTGATTGATATGGGTTGAAGTTATATGTTTATAGTGAGTGATATTTGATTTCAATATTACTCGTAATACATTTGTGATTTTAAATTGTTGTTCAAATTTCTAGCCAAGGCAAAATGTTGTTAAAAACATTTCATTAATTGATGAAAAACAAAAGATAGATACAAAAATAAGTCTAGTTTGGGTAAGACTTGGTTGATTATGGTTTATACTAGGTCAAATATGGTTCATAATAGGTTAGGATGGTTCAGACTAGGTCGAGCATGGTTCAGACTAGGTCGAGCATGGTTCAGACGACTATAACATGGTCGAGTAAAGGTCGAGTACCAATGCAGACTAATAGCAATGGTTCAGACTAAGCCGAGTATTATCAAGTATACTTCAGACCAATTCAGAATGGTAGAGTAAAAATCTGTACAGTCGAGTACAGATATAGGCCATTTCATACTTTTACTGTTTTGTAGTGTTTCTGACAGAATTACACTGTATGGCAACTTTTCATTTTTGAAAAGAAAACAGTTTTAATTACACATCAAAAACGGCTGTAGTGGAGAAAACGAATGTATATTTTTATTACATTTGACTGAAATTGGATTAAATTGTCTTGTTATTATGTCTGCATTACTAGATAAACAACATTTGATTTGTTATCTTTTACATCGGTATCATATTTGAAGGAACGTTCAAATTATAATTTGAAAGCAAAAAAATATTCTCAAAGAATTTTTTTAAGAATATATAATAAAATTCCTCATTTGGATTGAAGTCGATATCATGGATTGTTTAATTCGTTGCAGCAAATGGTTAGTCTTTTAAAGAATCGAAATTACGGAACAAAGAAAACGTTTTGAACTCGTTACAAAGAATTTTATCTGATTTAAAACAAACCTCCAAAAATAGATTTTCAATTCGAGATCTTCAACGCAAGACATCGTTATGACTGACTTAAATTGGTATCCAGATTTCTTTAATTCGATATCCAGGATGAAATATGTGTTTTTTCAAATGATTGGGTGGAGCTTACTTTTAATTTGCATAAAGACAGTGTCACCAAAAGAATAAAAACATATTTATATGTGCTCTAGCTAAGTATTAAAAAGTATTGGCTAGTGTATTATGCTGTTATTATAAAATATATAGAACTATCAAAAATATTTGATTTATATTGTTTTTGTATTTTAACGCCACTTGCAAGCACCGCGTTTTGGGCAATTTCGTTGCGACCAGTTTTTATTGGTAGAGAAAGCTTGAATGCCCGGAAACAACCACCGACCTTCGATAGACAATCTTAGTCAATTAAGATAGGAGTCGAGTGCACCCGCATGAGCGTGGTTCGTACTCAAAACCTCAGTGTTGACTGGCTAGTGATTACAGTAGTAACTACTTAGACCAATCGGCTGCCGAGGACCCTACTATCAATGAGAAAGAGAGACAGTGTAACCATCCCACTCTACTCCACGCACACTTAAAAACAAAAACAAAAACAAAACAAAAAAAAGAGAGAGAGAGATACATTGAGAATGTTCTACAATACATAACAAGTGGTCTATAACGGAAGTTATTCTGATAATTCGGGTGGTGATTTATTTGCGTTTGTTACGTACAATATTAAGATTTCTTTTAGTAACATCTATCATGCACCAAGTAAAACCTTTTTAAGACAAAATCTATTAAGAAACGTTATTGTTCCCAACCCTTTCAATACAAATAATTTTTCATGACAAAAAGCAAGAGAGAATATCAAAACGTCAAATAATTGCGACGTATGTATATTTTGCAGCAACTGTATTCATAGTTTTACTTTCATATCCACAATTTCCTAAAGAAAACAATTATCACATGTGTTTTACTCTTTTTTGCAATAAAATCAACGGCTATGTCCCACTATTTACTTTGCGATTAAAAATATAGTGTTAACATTTTGTTTTACCGGTGACCGTTACTGGACACTTCATCGATCAGTTTATCTTAAAATACCTTTCTATAGTAGGTCTGGTCTATAATAAGAAAACCTGTTAAACACCGCACAGTCAAATGAGAAATAAATCAAGTAAATACGTAATATGTTAAATGTACGATAACTCTTATATATAATGTGTTTCCCCCGGTTTTAGTTTGTAATCCGGTGTTGTTTTCACTTAATCGATGTATGACTTTTGAACACTGGTATACAAATATTATTGCCTTTATTTAATGTTCTATTTCGCCTTTTTGTATTTTACAGACTATCAATGCATTAATTTAACCAGCTGGAAATCACAGTTCACATGTAAATTGATTCTATCAACTAAGTAAGTTATTTTTAATGTGCAGTTCTGTATTGCTACATATCGTTATGTACACGGCTACATATATATCGCTGGTGATAATATTTATTATTATTTGACTATGAATTTTCTGTTTGTTCATTGGCTTAAACCATAGGAAATCCTCTTTGATAAAACGTTATTTTCATCCCGTTAAAAATCATGGGAGGTTCATATAAGATTTGGAAAAGCGTCGGAGTACCTAAATATAAATATATTTGGCCCAGTAGTCAGCACAAAAGTGCTGACAACAATTGTCATTGATATGATCATATTTATTAATTAACTGTTTACAAAACTTTTGAATTAAGAAATACTTAGGCTTTTCTACCTCAGGAATAGATTACTTAAGTTTTATTTGGAAAACGTTTAGAAATTTGGTCTTCAATGCTCTACAACTTCGTACTTTATTTGGCCTTTTAGACTTTTTTGGAATTCGAGTGTCAATGATTTGTCTTTTGTAGACAAAACGCTCGTTTGGAGTATATACAAAATTTAATCCTGGTATCTATGATGAATATGTATAGATATGCCAAGTCAACATCAATGACGTTGGTTTATGACGTCAAGTAAATTCCCATTTTTTTAAAAAAATTTTGGGGTGTTTTTTTATTGTTTTGGGTGTATTTTTTCTGTTTTTCCTGTTTTTTGGTGTATTTTAGTAATCTTTATTGGATATTGCAACTTACGATAATTAGCAACTTAACCAGCACAACATATATCAAGTATAAAACCAGGGAGCAGTTTTAATAGTATCTTGAGCAAATACTAAAAAGAAGGAGAAGAATAAAAAGTCATATAATAAAACAATTGTTGACTTTTGATTTCAGTTGATACCACGATGTCTCAACGCCAGAGATATCACATTCATTCTCGGCAGTTGGCCTCGATGAAAATCATATCTCTTGGATTGATAAATCAATGTATCAATCTCATCATAATTCAATAATTGCATAATAAAAGTAGCGTTCAAACACAACTAATATTCCTCTGATCTTTCTTGCAGCAATGTTATTGATTTGGAGATGTACGGTGGGCGGGCTGGCGGACTTGGGATTTGCAGCCAAATGTTGTTCGTGCATTTTCTCATGAACCGTTCAAACAAAACTTTTAACATTTTAATATGTTGTTACTGACAACAAAATGATGGGTCGAATTCAATATTGACTATTTTGACTTTTACCGTTCAGGAGTTACGGTTCTTGAAAGATTGAAAAAAGGCGTTTCTAGTCGTGTCTGTGCATTTTCCCATGACCAATTCAACCAAAGCTTTTAAAATTTTGATATATTGTGACTGACAACAAAATGTAGGTCAAGTTCGATAACGACGATTTATTCGTTCAGTGTCTGTTCACCTTTGTTAATATGTCTTTTGATTGAAATAAGTCATTTCAATTGATATGTTATAGTGAGTCTTTTTATATTGTGATGTTACATTATTTTTTCAGATAATGATGAAGGTTTGGTACCATTAAAAAGTTTAATCCTGCTGCAATTGGTTGCACCTGTCCGAAGTCAGAAATCTGATGTTCAGAAGTTGTCCTTTGTTGATGTGGTTCATAAGTGTTTCTCGTTTCTCGTTTTTTATATAGATTAAATCGTTGGGTTTCCCGTTTGTATGGTGTTACACGAGTAAACTCAGGGGCCCCTTCTAGCTTGGTGTTTGATGTTGAAGACAGCACGTCGACTAATAATGGTTTACTTTTATAAGTTGTGACTCGGATGGAGAGTTATCTCATTTCACTCCTATCACATCTTTTTATATCTACATAATTGTATGTAGGTACTTTCAATGAATTTAATATTTATTTTTGTATTTACATTTTAACGAATGCAGCTATTGACAGATGGATAAATGTTAGGAAAAAAGCCTGTCTTTTTAAGTTTGATTTTTACTGTCACGTGCTCGTGGTTAGTTATTCCATGTACTTGACGGTGTATCATACTCTATGGGTAGTCTTATATTTGCTTATGAAGATTTAGTTAAACTTAGCAAGACGTCTGAAGATCCCATGACTTAAATTTCAAAAACAACTATATCATTTACTCACAAACATAGTTTACAGATGCTTTTACTTGTTTATTTGATAGTGTTTCAATATAATTTTTCACAACATGATTTAACTGCAGCGTACATTGTTGAAATTGTTTTTTACTTATTTTGAATTTTTGTTGCAGGCCAAGGGACAGGAACCAACCTTCAAATGACAAAAAATTAGGTATTTACAATAATAACATTGGTATTGGGAGCTGTTTAGTCATTTTCCTGTTTAGTTATTGTTTCTATGTTATCGTAGAAACGTTCAAATACCCACTTGTGTTATCTTAATCGCTTTTAAGTTGCCTCTGATAGTTAAAACGCTTGACTTCTCGTCTATTCTCTGAAACTCCTTTGTAGTATTACATCATAAGTCGATTATTCTAGGTCAGTCTGGCACCAAAAAACAACATATCTATTTCAAATATCGAAATGGTTTAGACAGAAGCAATTGCCTCGGCATTTTATACGAGGTATTACGATACTAGTAGTGTATTGACATGCTGATCACAATAAATTAGCCATCATCATAAAAAATAAATGCACACAAGAATTTTACTATTTGTATATACACGACCACACATAAGCCAGACAGCAATTCCCTGATTTGTCTGTTTAAACCCCGTATTTATTTCTCAAGAAACAAGTGGATGTAGTTTCTGAGACTGCCCTCAACAAGTGTCGCTGCGCAGCAAACAGTATTTGTAAAATATAAGAAATTAAAGTAATGTATCGTTGAAAAAGAAATTCAAGTCAATATTTTTCAGTCTTAGGGGGGGGATTCCGCTTTTTTCAACTTCGACTGTCATTGAAAGATTTCAGCTCGGGACAAATCCACACATGCCTGTCTTAACTAGGAAATATGAATATGAATGGTAAATTTTAATAAACTGGAAGACAGAGAACAGAACTTGAATTATCGCATGACGTTACATTCGAGCAAACATTTAGTTCACATCACAATTTGGTCAGGCCACAAAGGGAGTCCCCTATTGTTTTTTTTAAACTTCTTTTGCTCTTGACCAAAACAGCTCAGAAATGTGACACTCTTGCCACTACGGGAAAGACTGTGAACATGAAATGAACAAAATAAGTAATTTTTTGGTGAATTATTTCCTTTTTTCAAGCCTCAATGAAGTCTTGCCAGTACACATAATTACAAATAATTAACAAAAGTTATTCTACATTCTTACAAATACTATGAATTCAGCACATTATGAATGTAAGAAATGTACATAAACCTCCCAAAGACATCTCTAAAGCAGTGCGCTATTATTTGTGAAGTCCCAATGTAGATTATTGTGATATTTTAGCATGTCACTTTACACTAGTGAGATTTGGTCCTGAATGACGTGACTCCAGTGTATTAATCCTAAGATCTGATACAGCATAGATAAAAGATAGAGGAAAAGCAGTTTGATCCTCATGTTGTACATGTAGCTTACAATTGATATTTCAAAAGAATGAAGATGATATCACATCATAATATAATACTACTAGAACACACCCGTGATATCGCGGGTCCGTGACTGAATTAAAGTATATAACTATGCGCAAGCCTTATTTTAGTATTAGTACTGTCATCTGATAAAGTCATGCCGATTATAAGATACACAATTTTCTCTGCTTTCAAATCTTTCTGTTTGAACCCGTCGAACTGGAACTTATCAATTATTGGTAATATTAATTATTTGGAAAACAAAAGGTCCTGGAATGGAGTATTTTTTAATCAACAGCATTGTCCTATATTAATTATAAATAAAGTTGAATTCTTTGATTCGCTGTTTTACGTCATGCCCGCTAACAAATTGAAACTTATTTTTAGTCCAGATTTTTAGTATTCGTATTGTTATCGTAGAAAGTCTTACGGATTAAAATACTACAATAGGTAACAATTTGACAATTTAGTAGTGTCAACCCTGTGATTATGACCCGTGTATTATATAGCATATTAATCCTGAATACACCGTTTGGTGGTGCGCCTATCAGATGCGGAACGTACAGATTAGGTAATAGGTAACAGGTGATTATACTATTGATATCGGTATCGGACTCGACCCGGAACTTCCTAATTATTGGCAATATTAATTACGTGGAAAACAAAAGGGCCTGGAGTGGTGTAATTTTTAATCTACACCTTTGTACTATATTAGTTGTATATGAAAGTTGAATTCTTTGATTCGTCGTTTTTACGTGATGACGGCTGACAAATTGGGCCTCGTAATTTTAGTATTATAGATTTGTGTTATTTCCCTTTTTCACCGTGAAGCAGCCATTCATTAGATGGACCATAGATGGTTGTTCAGTTTGCATCCAATTACACCTAAATGAATATCTGTTTATGAATTTTAGTTATTTCTATTTATACATTGTAAAGCTGCATGTACATGTACCTGCATTTGATATACAAGGTCAGCATGGTATCTTTTTTAATACTTCATTATTACACATATTTCAGTAAACATACCAGAGATGGTTTTATATTCTCTGATACAAATTCGAATTAAAAAAGCTTTTCATACTGATTATATAAATATTTTTCGCATCCCATGGCTCTGTGTTATGTTATGATTGGGTTGTTTTGTTCAGTTTGAGTACATCTATAACTATCCCCTTAAATTACATATAATTAGTGAAAAAGCTAATATCAGTTTTTTACATACAGTATATTGGCATTTCAATTTTATCATGTGTATAGCATGTTTTTTCAATATTCAGTTATTTGATATACATTTGTGCATGATTGGGGATTGGAAAAGTTGTTAAACACTTAGTAGCTATCACAACTAGACTATATCCCGATACTCTTGGCAATGACCATACATGTAACTGTTATTGGATACACATGTATTTCTATCCTCGTCATATTAGACAAGTTCACGATAAGCCGATTCCGAAACCGATACCGAAATTCAAAATAGAAGGGAATGGAAAATATTTATAAGGTTAATTAGTTCAACCTTTTTACTCCATTATACTGTTTGAAATTTGAATACAAAAGACAGAGTATTTCTCCAATTCATCAATTTACATGAATCTAACTCTATCGTTTGCTGATGATACATCTCTTTCTTATTCCATCATCAACCCTACACTATAGAGGATATTTTAAATAGCGATTTAGAACAAATTTCAGTATGGTCTAAATATTGGCTTATTTATATTAATCCTAATAATACAAAGGCTATGATATTCTCTTGCCATACCTCCCCAGATGATATTAAAATAGAATTTCAAAACCAATCAGTAGAATTTGTCTCCTGTCATAAACACTTAGGGATTACTTTTGATTCCAATGGTAAATTCCATACACATATAGAAAATATTTTAAAGTGTGCAAGCACAAGATTAAATGTTCTTAAAAAATACAATATGTATTGAATAGATATTATCTTGCTCGTACATATTTAACGAAGCAAAAGAAATACTGTTTTCAAAATTAGAAAGATATGCTATATCCATTGAGCTTCTATTGGCTGGTGACGGTGACCTTTCTTTTCAGAAAAATTGAGTCCGTACAATCTTATATCATAATGACACAAAGATTTAAAACAGTCAATTAACATTCTAAATTTCTACTTTACCCCGTTTCACTCCAGTTCAGTTTTTTCATTATTATTCCTTATTATATTGTGTTTTTTTTTTAAATTTTATTTCTAATTTTCGTTTGTAGTGTGTATTACATGCATTCCTACTATAATTTTTCGTCATTATTTAATGTACTTTGTGTTTATATTTATATTGGGAGAGGACGTCTCTAATGTTGTTATAACTTTTGTCCAATCCCTTTTGCTACTTTTGCAAATAAGATATGTTTAAACTAAATTAAACATGAATCTTTCAAAAAGCAAAGTTAAATTCAACCATTATTTAATTACACCAATGCAAGATATATACAATTTAAGATGTTGATACAATTTATTTATGATGTACATGAAGCAGGTTTATTAGTAGGGTAATAGCTGCACATAGTTCTACAACAGGTGCAATAACGTTCCGACTATGTCTATAAAGAGAATATATTATTTGATAAATGCATATTCGTCTTATGGAATTTTCTACATGAACTCTTCTGCACGAATGTTTTCATCTACAAATTTGCGTTCATCGTGAATAAATGAATGTTAATTGCGTAGCTGCCTTACAGTATATGGTATTGCAATAGGATTTTCTAATGGATATATGATATCGCAAAGTAAGTAACAATCACGAGAAAACGTGAAAATATCGTGGGGACCAATCGCACCCATCAATCTGTAAGTCATCGCGTCATTGTTATGACCTAGAAACCATATTTGATGTATCATATTTTCTTTCCTGTGTCTCTTATTACGTACGTGTACATGAATATAGTGTATACGACGATGTCCACTATACAACTATGCCTTGTTTCTGGTTGACGATTTATTATATGGTACATGTAGGTGCCATCAATAGATCCAACAGCTTCTTCAAATTCTGGGCAATCACCCTTAGTAGATTCCAATTTTTCAGCTGACGGATATGTTATCAATGATCTGAACGCTTGATGAAGAATTGACCAAATTTCATGGGTAGCTTTATGAAATAAAGTTTTGCTTACACCAAGAACAAATAGATAATAAGCAATACTTTGAAAAAATATAAAAGGCTACTGTAAATAGTATGTCCATCACAAATGTGTTAAAGTCAGTATTTATTTTCTTGACAATTTAAACTATGAAATAATTTGCTTAAAAGTTGAGGATGAATATTTAAGAACCTAACACATCAAGAGGGGCATTCAAACGTGTTCCAGAAAAAGAAAAGAAAAGGAAAATAAGAGAGAGAAAACATGGAAATGTATAACATAATGTTGAAAGTAATTTTGCCAACAGTATCATCAAGCTTTTTTGACCCCCTTCTTCTGATACATTTTAATAGTAGTCATACAATTATAATAAAATTAAAAAATGTTTGCCTTTATAAATAACCTCATCATAGATACCAGGACTAATTTTTGTATTTTTTTTTTTTGGTTAGTTTGTTAATTAAAGGTTCCCTTGAAATATATATTTTCGGAACGATATTGCACATACTGTAGAACTATGTACAGTTCTTTCCCTTAGACGAAACTTGATTCATAGTTATTGTACATCATCAATAATAAATTTACATCCAAATCTTAATTGTAGGTTACTTACTTAAGGGAGTTCGCTTCCCACTTTCAAAATAATTAACTTTTCAAATCACTAGTTTATACTGATAGGGGATTAATAAAGGAATCAAAAGAGGAAACAGATATATAGGTCAATGTGCTTGTTTTTATCCAATGACATTTTGCCGGGAAAATATTATCTCTTGACTTTTCATACCTTTATCATTGAAAAGTTAAAGTTATCTGAAACTATTAGAAAATAATTAAATTTATAAGACTTTTACATATGGCTAATCACTATGCATGTAAAAGATTTATAAAAAGAAAAATGGAGGTCAATGGGCAAAATTATTTTAGACATTCAAATGGATAAAACCCAGAGGATTCCGAAAATCTGACAAAAAATCCAATAGATGACAAGCGAACTCCCTTAAGTGTATTTAATACTCGTTGAATTGAATTTAGCTTTTTTGATAGATTCATGTTAATTTTTGAATTGAATAAATACTCAATCTAGTGTTATAAATTATAAACAATAAAATGGAATAAAAGGATTGAGTTAATTAAACATTATTAACATTTACCATTTACCTTACTTCTATATTAGGTTTCAGTTTCGGTATCGGCTTATGTTGAACATGTCTAATATTAAGCTTTCATTAAATGAAGGTCTGGTAGTTTCATTTAATAATAAGAGTTTAAAGTTTTTATTTATACTTTCAAAAATATAAAACTCACTGTTAAATACAAGACATGATAACTCAAGAGGACTGTATGGGTTCTAAGCATGCCAGGTCTTATTAACTTCTAAATGATTTTTAAAAAAAACCAGAAAGTTCAAACTACTTCATTTCACCCCCTTTTCTGAAATGAGACTGCACACAATAAAATGCATGATAGGTTTGCAACTACTGTCAGGCCAAATGTCAAAATATAGTTAGAATGAAAATCCACTGCAGAGTTCTTCAAAGTTAAAATGCAATTCTGACAACAATTTGTTCAGGAAAACATTTGACTTTTTTTTTACTCAGTCTCTAAATACAAATTGAAATGAAACTGTTTTTCACGTTCCAGGTCTTTGGTATTATTTATGTTCTGAGTTTCGTTGTTGCAGTTCACTTTTTAATACCCACCACCAATTCTCAATAATATTGAGGTCCGGACTCTGAGCTGGCAAGGTCATGCTTTTTAGACCCGTTTTCCTACGAAAATTTAGAACAGATCGGGCTCGATGGACATTATCATCTTGACAAACGTAGGTATTATCTGGAAAATGACGAACAATCACTGGCCACAATGATAATGTATTTTAAGGCATTTATGTTCCCTTCAACAACAGTAATAGTTCCGACACCATGGTAAGTGATGCATCCCCAGATCATTAAACTATACTTGCGCTGAGATGGAGGGCAAATACAATCCGTCAGCCACTCTTCTCCGACCTTTCTCTAGACACTGACACGAGAATCCTGCCCAATGACTACCTTGCACTCATCGCTGAAGATTACTTTACTCCAGTATGCATTAACAGTTTTATGTAAATTCCCCCTGCGATATGCCACTCGTTTTTTTCTTGTTGACCTCACGGATACGATTGTTTTTCTTTACTGACCGCTTGTGGAACCCACCAGAATGTAATTTACGTTCAACAGTTAAAAATATTAGTAATTTCAGATAAAGATTTACGGCGATGTGTTTTTAACACAACGGGAAAGTTTTCTCATGTCCGGGTCATGAAAGGATTTTGGTCTGCCTGTTCTCCGAATGTTTTCTATATCACCCCGGTGCTCATACCTCTTCCAAAAACTGTAAATAGTACTCTGTTTAATGCCCGTCAATTTGACGATGTCACTTTTTCTGTAACCTGCATCATTTAATGCAGCGAGACAACTTTTCTGATCAGATGTCAGTTCTTTTCCCTTGTGACCCATTTTGTTTACATTAGCTACAACGTAAGTGCAGACGCCTCTGACGTCATCACGCACGTGTCACATGACAACCACATGTTTTTCCACATGACCATCTATATATAGATTCATTGCAATTCCGATTATGATATGGAGACGACGGTCAAATCTTGTTTACCCTTCCGTGACGTGACCGACATTGTTGTTTTACGAATACTTATGGCTGAGTACTGTATTTTCGTGAGTGTCAGTTTTTTGGATTGCTGAAAACTTGCATTTTCTTGGATATTTGATTGCGTAGTTTTGTCAATCTTTGTATATAAAGATTTTTGAAAATATGTTATTCGTTGAACATTTGAATTCGTGGTTCACCTTTACCCACGAAACCCACGAAAATTGGTATCCAACGAATAATAATGAATCCACAGTAATCAAGGACATGCTAATGTTTCATTCTTAAATGAATAAGTAGCTGAAATTGATTATAGTTATCAAAGGTACCAGGATTATAATTTAGTACGCCTAGTAGAAACCTACTATATCTAACATATTTGTTTAAGCATGATAAAAACACAAAAAAGCTTTAAGCCGTGGATTTCGTGGAGTCATTGCGGTTGCTATAAAATGCCACTGTTTTAACTGAGAATCATGTAACCAAATAATAAAATCAACACTATTATGAGATTTTCTGTCCGGCTGCAATATGTTGTTGCAATGCCACTAGACCCCGTTCGTATACCTAAAGATCCAAGAAAATGTATAGACACTGACTACGAATACACAATATAAATTAATCATCCGCGTTTTTTTAATGGAATTTAAAATTAAAGATAACGAGTTTTTTTTTTTTTTTTTTTTATAAATGCTTGAAACAACTAGTTATATCTTTTACTTAATTCAATTTCTAAAACAATATAACATTTTATGGTGGTAGCCTTTGATAAACATTATACAATGCGGTTGATACAGATTTTAAAAGCGTTATGAATTTGACTAAAATAAATGCTGGGAGTTATATCAATTTTGAAACAAGAGAAGGTACAATATTAGTTTACTGTAAAGCAAAAAACTAAAAATTGTGATCTTTACTTGTTAAAATATCTGTTCATTAGTATATTTATTTTTTTAGATGACGGAAAGGCTACACTTGACAGGAATGTGAGAAGTATACTCAGCATAATGATCGGTGTTACACTTATTGTTGCGCTAATTATAGGTAATGTTCAATATTAATTGTATATTGTTTAAAGAGAATAGTTTAAACATGCTTAAAGATTCTTTTTTTTCTCGCTCTCTGTTTTAACTCTGATTAAAAGGTAATATTTCCTTGTTTGAGACTATAACATCACTGCGTCCTAGTTGGCAAAGTATATATACACAAGAGACCGAACCGACCGGGTTTTGATCTTACTCCAAATTATTTGAAAATAACTTCGTATCGAGTCATAGGGTACACGACCTCGAATCGAATCGACGATTGTACTTAAGGCTTTACAACTCCTTTTTAAGAAATATTTAATACAAGCCCTAATAACGAAAAACGTATACAACAAATCAAACATTCCGAGATTAATTATCAGATGTACTATGCAACATTGTGAAATATCCATTGCAACATAAGCAACATAAGCAAATTTCAAAATCTTATCTATAAGCTTTATATATAATTCAAACAGTCTTTTCGGCTTAATCTGGAAAGGTACATCGACATACTATTCTAAATATACAATTTACGAGTGACACTGTTATACTAACAGAACTTTACACCTCCGGCTAAGGACAACAGAATGATTAATTAGTTGCAATTACCCAAACATGTTATACCCAAATCAGCATATTCACTTATACTTCTTAAACGTCCGGTTATATACGGATACTTCATCTATACATGAGTTATGCATCAGCTTTACTTATTAATATCGTATCAAAATCTTCAAATGAATATCGACAGTTATCCAACTATCACATTAATTCTAAATGGAAATTTATTGCTTCTAAAAACTCTAACATCAGAAATAATTGTGCATTGAGAAGAAATAAAAATCACTAACAATCATTGATATTGTGTATTATGTTGTGAACACATCTATGAATTATAATCTTCTACGTATACACTAAACAAGTTATGATCCTTTACAATTGTGTTAAACCATTCCTTGAAATCAATTTTTTTTCAAAACGTGAACAAACACAGTTTGGTTTTACATACATCATTTATCAGTCCGCTACCGACGAAGTCGAATGGGTCTTTAAGTTTGCAGTCCGTCTGTCTATCAGTTTCTATACAATTTTTTCCACCCGATTAAAGATATTTTATATTGTGTTATCATGATTTATTCCGTTCTGATAGTTTGTGCAAAGTTTTGGTCCTTGGAGTTTGAAAATTAACTCAAATAATCAGTTTTTTTCGTCATGCTTGAATATATTGATTAGATAACTGTTTTATAGTTTATTTCATGACAAGCTTCAGACCAAATTTGAATTTTGTTCCGATCTGATGATTTTGTACAGATTTATGGTCCTTGGACTAAATTTACTTAATAAATAAATAATCGATTTGCCAAACTGTTTTTCGTCAAGCTTAAAGATATTGACTTGATATTTGTAATATAGTCCACACCATATCGAGTTAAAGATCAAGTTATCATTTTGTTCTAGTAGAACTCATTTTAAAAAGGGAGGAACTTCGTACTGCCATGCAATAATCTCAACAGGAGATTTCTTCTTCAACAGTTATTCATGCGTATGACAGTGAAAATAACATATCTAGATTCGAATTTGTATACGGAAAAGAAGTTTTATTGCAAAGTTTTCTGAGAAAAATCAAATAATGTATCACTTATACACATGTATCATTATCATTAAGATTTGAATAGCCATAACTCATGCTTTCCTTTATTCATAATATTTTTTTTACATTTTAGTTTTTTATTTCGGTGTAGAATAATTGCATTTTGTGTAATAGTTTATACCTTTTGTATTCAGCAAACATTAATTGCATTTTGTTTTAAACTAAAAAATGAAAACGATGTAAGACAGTGGAAATGCATTTTTAAGAAATAAACTGATCATAGATACAGGATTAATTTTTTTATCTACGCCAGACGTGCGTTTCGTCTATAAAAGATTCATCAAAGACGCTCGAATCTGTTTCAAAGTTGAAGAGCATCGAGGACCAAAAATTCCTAACTTTTGCCAAATACAAGCGTTTGCAAGTACTTATCAATAAAATATCAAATGTATCAGGTTTATAATTTGATATTCAAGACACGTGTTTCGTCTTCATAGTACTCATCAGTGACGTTCAGATAAAAAAAGTCAGAAAGCCAAACTCTTATAAAACTGACATACATTGCAGACCATACATGCCAAGAACTGGACTACCATTATGTTACAAACTAAGAATATTGCACATTACGCAAGACTCAAATATTCTTTTGTTTGTTTTTACAAATGTTTTAGTCAGCGATGTTTTTTATTAGTAATGCAGGACTTCTTTATTGCATTCCATTGTTGGTTTGTAGTCGCATAGACTAACAACTGACCATGAAAGGTTTTCGAGAGTTTTAATTATTGATTAAGCATAAAACAAAACCCTCTTAGGAGGAACAAAGGTTATGGCTCAATGACTATCTTTATCGTATGCAGAACTGTCATAAAACATGACATAAGTTTGCGATTCTTCAGTACCAATTAACTCATCATTTACCATTTTCAGAAAGATTACAAAAACACAGAGCCTGTTAATTGTTTTCACAAAATCACTTATTAAACCAGAGATTTTACAATTCCCTGATTTAATAAATTAACTATGACATATCTATCTAAACATCATATTAAACTGATACTTCTAATAACCTTGCCAGTAACATCAACTTCAACAAAATACATTTTTTTCCCGCAGTTGCAACCTTCTTGTCAAGGTAAAATCAAAAATACAAAAGCATGACACTGAAGTACCTGTATGTTTTATGCAAGTGTACATGTGTGTGTAAACAAGCCAATTTCTCAAATTTATTTTTCGAGTTAACATCATATAAGTCACTAGGAACGCAAAAGTTAGAATAATGAGCTTACAACATACATTTCAAGGTTTGCGTAAATGACTCCGAAAAATGTTTCTGCAATAAAATACAGATTAACTTTAAACACGTACTTTTCAGGGGATTAATTTAGTTGCCTATTTTAAAAAATCAAACGGGATGTGACGTTCTTAGCTTTATTTGTATTACACACAAATAACGGGTTACAAACATTTATAGGCCATGTACAACTTGAGCATTAGTGAATATATATAATAACATGTGGCAAGAGTACCAATGTGACAATTCTCAATCGACGTCGTGTAAAAGTAAACCATCATAGGTCAAAGCACTGTCTTTAACACGGATCATTGTCTCACATCGGACAAAAAGATGAAAAGAGCCACAACAAATGACTAGTGAAAACATATCCAAACAGAAAAAAAAAACAATGGTTTTAATTAAAACAAAATCCCGTCTGGTCAAGTGCAAGTTCAGACGTATAAATATGGATTGGATTAATACAGAATAGAAATGATGATATTTGCGTATGGTTAAGGCGGAACATATGGACATCCCTGTAGAACTCGGACCTATTTTGTTTGTACGAGAGGATTTGATTGATATCATAAAAACTTGTAAATCTTATTTTAAATAAATCTGCTTGTGGATTTCCAGCCCTCTGGAGTATCATTATCTCACTATTCAGTACATCGGTACTGACATGATTTATAGCAAACCTTTTTACAATTGGCCGTTCATAAAATTTGGTTTTCCTGCTTTTCTTTTTCATCTCTTTTGTTTGTGTAAACATTTATCAAATTTTCTTACAGTGTACACAACTGTGCTTTGCTTACAGAATGACGAATTGTTAAACTATGGTATGTATGTGTTTTGTGATTCCTTGATATAATTGAAAAAAGAAAATAATACACAAAAAAGTAATTGCCAAAAACAAAAACTGCACAAGTAGGATCATTTGTTTTCAATCAATATCTTATTAATTAGAATGCCTTATTATGAGATATTACCCAACATTGCCTGCTCTGCCTTATTATGAGATATTACCCAACATTGCCTGCTCTGCCTTATTATGAGATATTACCCAACATTGCCTGCTCTGCCTTATTATGAGATATTACCCAACATTGCCTGCTCTGCCTTATAATGAGATATTACCTAACATTGCCTGCTCTGCCTTATGAGATATTACCCAACATTGCCTGCTCTCCTTATTATGAGATATTACCCAACATTGCCTGCTCTGCCTTATTATGAAATATTAAACAACCTTGCCTGCTGTTTGATTAAGATTTTGTTTCTTTTGTTTATATAAAGGTTTATGAATTATCAGTTTAACATTTTTTGCAAAGGCAGGTCCCAAAGGCATGATTTGTGTCTACTGAATCAAGATGGTTACAATCTTTTTAAGCTTTTTCTCTAGGTCGGGTAAGGGGGAGCAACGTTAAGGTACGCATTCAATAGTCAGTATCAAGTTGTTTGCAATTTACACACTCGTTGCACTTCGAAAGAGATTATTGAGATCTCTAAATATGTAAATTCAAGGTGGCACTAAACACTTTGTCTTAAATTAGTTTGGCTCGTTTTTTTTCATAATTTTTTTACAAATTATTAAGTTGGACCCTTTTGACAAAAATTAAAAAAAAATCTAAATTTTAACCAACCAATTTCATCAGAAAAAAATCGTTGGTTATATAGAAGTTTGACACAAACTGATTTTTTTATCATTTGGAAAGCTTAATATTCCCTCAACAATACAACAAAATTTTACAGAGTTATTTTCCTGTAGCGTTATGTGTTACATTAAGGCCCATAGACTTGAATTTGTTTCGAGTGTATACTTGTCAAATGTTAAGATTTCACAACGCGACATTTCAATGTTTTCTATTTTCTAATCCTTCGGTTTATGAATGACAAAGTTCCCTTAATCTGACTCATTTCAAAGATTTACAATTCGATTTAATTTTATTTGCAAGTTAAACGACTTATTGTGTTCACTACAAATCACAGAAACATAAATATAAAGTAGACTACAGAGTACCTCCTTTTTGATTCTTGAGTTTTAAACGACGTACAGCTTTGCAAGAGAAAAATTAATACGGCCTCAAATAATTTTGTTAAATTGTCTAATGATAATTTAAAAAAAAATCAATTTGATGTACATTCAAGAAAATTTATATGACAGGTGTTCCATTAAATTTTTTAAATTTCATTATTGCCAGCAGGATTCATCCCTAATCCGATATTAGCTGGTAAAGTAAAATATATCAAATTAGGGGACTCAATATATGAAAAAAAACTATAGGTGTGATAACTTTAATAAAACAGAAAAGACAATACATAAACATTATGTTAAAACATGCTTATTTATTATGAAAAAGACTGATTGCTTCATTCAGCACATTCTTGATACGGGTTGTTTGTTGTTTGATTCAAAAATAACATGTGAGATGACTTATCTGCCATGCTTACAAATGTTATCCTGATATAGTGAGTTTTTCCTAAGTAAAAACATACATAATAAGACAATCAATAAAGACATGTAACATTCAAATGAGTTAAAGAAATGAAAAATCACTAGACATTTGTAAACTCAATACTAATGTTAATGCTTTCTGGATAATAGGATAATGATTTATTACTTTTTTCTTTTTTTATTTCAGCCAATAAAAATGTTTTAAGAGAAAATGTACAATTGAGGTCTATATTGAACGAACAGGTTATACCACAAAATATCAAAGGTAATGCTTTATTGTATTTTAAAGTAATTTTAAACGCATTTTTAATGTTAAAGTTCGTCTCGTTTGTGATAATTTCTTGTTTTTCGTGAAATCTGAACAAATTAAAATATTTACATGAACTGTTCTTTTAAATACAATCATCGACAATACGCTGGTAGATTGTGAATCAATGGATTTTATATGTCAAGCGTAAAAGGCAAAAACATAATACTTAAAAGCTTAACTGGCATTCAAGATCATAAGAGTTTCAGCACGTTCTTTTTTAGCACGTTTTGTTATATAATTGCTTAGCAAAAAAAGTAATTACCTTTACATATATCTCAATATTCCTAAAATTATCTCAAAAAACAAATGCAATAGAATAAAACTATTTTTAAATAAGTCAATATGAACGAATAGTCTGTTAACCAATCAAGGAACATTTGCTCTTTGAAGACTATGTTTATTCGGTTTGTTTGGTGCAATTTTGCACATACTATTATGGATAATAATGATAATTTAAGTATATTGTAAAATCACCAAAGTTTCAGCAAATTTGCAGAATAACAAATAGTAATCAAAGGTAACAGGATTATAATTTAATACGCCAGACGCGCGTTTCGTCTAAATAAGACTCATAAGTGACGATCAGATCAAAATAGTTTTAAAGCTTAACAAGAACAAAAAGGAAGACAATAGAGGACCAAAATTTCCAAAAAGTTGTGCTAAATACGGCTAAGGTGTTCTATTCTTGGGATATGAAAATCCTTTGTTTTTTCGAAAAATTCAAAGTTTTATAACAGAACATGTATAAAAATGACCGTATAATTAATATTCGTGTCAACACCGAGTGCTGACTACTGGGCTGTTGATACCCTCGGGAACGAAACGTCCACCAGCAGTAGCCTCGAACCAGTGGTGTAAATAGTTATTCAAAAACGTCACTAACCCCCATATGGAAGGTCTTGCAACTAAACAATTATATTTACTCTTTTTTGTCATTTTCTTTTGCGCACACTATTGTTGCAGACTCGGTTTATTGTATAGATTGTTCTTGTATATTCCGTGACAACATTGCTATAGGCCTATACTCGAAGACTTTTGGCGTCTTCATGCATATTTGACGCCACTTTATTTTGACATCAGAAAATGCTTGTGCCAAGTCAGGAATATGAAATTCGTTTGATGTAGTTGAGTTTTTGATATTGCTATTTGATTATAGACTTTTTTTAAACTTTCTTGAAGACTTTTTTGTGATTTTACTCTTGTCTTAATGTGTTTGTCTTATCTCAGAAATTTGTAGGTAAGCAGTCGTCGCTTGTTTCCATTCATCATATTTGTATTTTTTTTTACTGTTTTCTACATCAATCAAACCGTTGGTTTTTCCGTTTGAATTGTTTTACATAACTTTTTTCTGGACCAGTTCAAGTTTACTAAAGGTATGTGTTTTGCTCTTTATTGAAAGATATATAGGTATTCACTTTTTTTCGTTCCGCTGGTTGTAAAATTTAAAAGCTTGCATGGTTTAATCAGAGTTTATAGACTTCCTTTTGTTTATATATATATCAATGATTAAATTTTATTTCACTGTATCTACAGATAAATGTTATATTTCAGATTTGCAGCAACATGAGAAAAACCAATGGAAAGAGCAGTTGAATCATTTTGTTGAAACAACAGCTTGCAAAGCGATAGTAGACAAAATAAAAGAAGAACAGTGTTTAATAATTTGTGGACCACATGGATGCGGAAAATCTTCTTTGGTATTTCATACTGCAATGAAACTTGAAAAATCACAAGGATTCGAAGTCATGATCATATCTGATCCCGACAATATATTAAGGTATGCATCGAAGGACAGAAAACAGCTTTTTCTAATAGATGATGTTTTTGGAAAGTATTCCGTTAGTGAATACGATACTATTTGGTGGGAGCGTCAGGGTAAATCTGTTCAACATCTCCTGACAAGAAATAGAAGTTTAAGACTTCTAATGACGTCGCGATTACACATTTACCGATTAGTAAATTTAAAAGACATAAATGTTAAAGCTTGTTCCCTAAATCTTATCTCAAAAGAATTAACATTGACATCAAAGGAGATAGAAAATATAGGAATATGTTATTTAAGGGAAGATACTTTTCATCACTTGAAAGAGAATATCGTTTTGTTCTACAGTTTCTTTCCCGCGCTTTGTGCAATATTTTCTAATAACACGAATAACGAGCAACCAAATGTTGTTGAATATTTCACGAAACCTGTTGAATACATTAAGGCTGAAATTGATAAATTTAAAGATCCAATAAATCAATTTTACTTGGCATTGGCTGTTTTAATTGTTTGTGATAACAGCGTCAAAAAGGACAGTTTTGACCAAGATAACCACACAAGTGATAAAATGCTAAAGATGTTATCGAAAGAGATAGGTTACGGTAGCAAGCCAAAAAAACAATTAGTGCGTTTGTGTTTAACTGCTTTGACTGATTCATATATATCAGAAAACGAATCTTCTTTTGAGTGCGTACATGTGAACTTGTTTAATGTTTTGGCATTTTTAATTGGTCCAAATATAATAAACAGCATTCTTCAATATGGAACAACGTCATTTATAACTGAAAGAATGCAGTTAGAAACAATAAATAAATACAACCAAAAGCTTACAATATTGATACCGGAATCTTCACAGGGTCCTTACTTCGAAAGAATGTTATTGGACTTGAAGTCAGGGTTACATTATATATTTAAAGGTAATAATCATGTGTTACCTGAGGACAGAAAATTACATATTCAATTCATGGAAAAACATTTAAAAAAAGACGATTTGAAAAAGGGCTCTGATGGAACTACAGTTCTTCATGTTGTGTCTGAAGAAGGGTATGAGGATTATGTTATTTTTTTCCTAAGGAAAAGGCCCCCATATGTTCCTTTCTTTAAAGCATTTGTCAATGAACAAGATAATTTAGGTCAAACAGCTTTGCATAAAGCATGCATTAAAGAACATATAACTGTTGCAAAGTTGTTATTGGACAAAAGCACAAACATTAAATTGTGTGACAATGATGACAAAACAGCACTCGATATTGCATGTTCTTCAAACTCAATTGATATTGTAGATCTTCTCTTGTCACGACATGCAACTATTCGTCAGAAAAAAACCGATTTAAAATCTGCACTACATGTTGCTTGCGAAAAGAATTATTTACAAATAGTTAAACTTATTTTAGGAAGTAACGCAAATCTAAATGAAAGGGATACGCATGGCAATACACCTCTTCATTTAGCGTGTAAGCTTGAACATGTAGAAATTGTCGATTTGTTGTTGAAATACAAACCAACTGTAGATATATCTGATAATAAAGGTAGAACGGCATTGTATTTGGCTGTAAATGAAAAGAATATTAAGATTGTAAAAAGCCTTTTGGAGGTAAATGCAAACACTAACAAGCACACAGATGAGGTTAGATTTCCACTTCACTGTGCTTGTCAACACGGATCCTTGGAAATTGCCAGATTGTTGATTCAACACCATGCATTAGTTCATATCATGGATCTCAACGACTGTACTCCGTTGTATATAGCATGCAGTAATGGCTATTTTGAAGTGGCAAAGCTTTTGTTGGAAAAGGGAGCAAAAGTAAATAAACCAGATAAAATTGGAAAAACGCCTATTTTAGCAGCTTGCGAATACAATCACATAAAGATTGTTGAGTTGTTATTGGATAACAAAGCGCATGTCAACTGTAAAAATAAAGATATGATGACACCATTGCATATAGCATGTACGAATAACGATATGGATATTGTTTTGCTACTTATTAGATACGGGGCGTTGATAAATGAACGTAATAAAAATCATCACACTCCTTTGCTTCTAGCTTGTCTTGAGGGTTATCATATTGTTGCAACTGTACTTATGAGACACGGTGCGTCTGTAAACATGGCAAATCAGAATGGTGAAACGCCACTCTATATAACCTGCAAAGGAGGACATGAAGGAACCGTTAAAATGTTATTAAACGCGGGTGCTAATATAAATCAGGATACAAACGATGGAATGACACCACTTCACATGGCTTGTAAAGGCGATAGAGAACACATTCTTAAATTGTTGTTAAATGCAGGTGTTGATTTGAATATGACTTATAGGGATGGGTCGACACCACAGGAAATGATTCAAAAGACAGGACGAAAGGAAATTGTTTCGTTGGTGTTTAAAACAAATGAAAGTGTGACTCAAAATGATTCTAATGAGATGTCACCGCTTTGCATGGCTTGTAAAGATGGAAATGAAGCAGCCGTTCGGAAATTGTTAAATGCGTGTGTTAACATGAATGAAGGCGATAAAGATGGGATAACTCCGCTACATGAGGCTTGTAAAGGCGGAAGAGAACAAATTGTTACTTTGTTAATAGATTCTGGTGTTAGTGTCAATACGGGAGATAGGAATGGAATCACACCCCTTCACTTGGCTTGCGAAAACGGTAATAAAGCAATCGTTAAGTTGCTGTTATATTCATTTGCAAATGTGAATATGGGTGATAATGAAGGGACAACAGCACTTCACATAGCCTGTGAAAGTGGAGACCAAGATATTGTTACATTTTTGTTAGCTGCGGGTGCCTATGTAAATACGCGTAATAAGAATGGGGTTACACCACTTGTTATTGCTTATAATAGGGGAAGTGAAGCAACTTTAAATGCAGTTTCAAATTTGAGTGATCAAGGAGTTGCAGATGAGTTTGTAATTGTTCAAAGTACATGTAAAGGCGGGAGAGAAGACATCGTCCTGTTGTTGTTGAAAGCAGATGCCAATGTGAACCCGGCAGAAAATGATGGTATGATGCAGTTAGAGAAAAAGTCTATTTTAGACAATTTTTTTAAGAAATCATAATCAATTGTAATATCAGCGTTTAATGTTTATTTTCTACATGTGTTTTTTTTAAATCGTACAAATTAGATAATTGACTACTTGGTTGGTAACAAAAAAAAGAGGACTATTTTTTGTACGTTTGGAGTAACTTTCTGCATTTGTATTTAGGTGCAGGATAAATACGTGGTGTTACAATATTGGCAATAAGTTAAAATATCGATAAGATGACATACAATTCTGGTTACTTGTAAAAGATGTTTTTTTTCATTGGCATATTCATAATAAAGCTTTTGTTTATCTTAGCCTAACATTTAAATTATTAAATCACCATCATTGACTTTCAGTTATTCACTTGTAATTGTCACCCTTGTAATCGAAGTTTATGACTAATATTTCACGCTGCACTTGAGTTATTCTATAATGCCAAATTAACATCGTTTGATTAAATCAAGTTTGCAAAACAATGGATTTTTCGAAATATCACAGATCTTTTAGAAAGTGAATATATTACCTTAGCTGTCAGAATCTGGGACCACAAATGCTCCTCCAATTCGTTTTTAAATTGACCTTTTGCAGTTCCTGGTTCGAGTAAGTAATATGTAGACATAACGGGGGGGGGGGGGGGGGGGGGGGGTTGCTGGATAAGCATGGTTAGCCTGGTATCTGTGAGAAGTTTATTTACATCATTCTATGGTCTTTATCTTTTTTAATTTAAAATTCTAGCATTTGCAATAAGTATTTTTATTATCAGACTTTCTAAAAAGTATAGTTTTTACTTGGAGAATAAAAAGCTATAACGAAAAACAATACTATGAAGGTATCACTCAAACAATTAAACCCATCATTACAAATAATATTTTGTGAAATTATGCAACCTACGTATTAGGCACATCTTTTTGGAACCGTTGGTTTTAAATGCTCTTCGGCTTTGTACTTGTATTGGCTTTCGAACTTTTTTTTATCTGAACGTCACTGGTTAGTCCTGTCATGTAATGATATCATTTAAATGTTATCTTTTACATTGCCTTAAAAATGGGAGGTTTGGCTAGCCACAGAACCAGGTTCAAACCACAATTATGTTCTTGAACGGTCATATGCATGTACCAATTCAAGACAATGGCCATTGTTACATTATATTAACTCTATTTTTATGTGTTAATCCTGAAAATCATTTGCAAACTAAAATGTACATTTCTATATGTGCTTATCAACATATCGAATTTCACTTGAATTTAAAAATCAACGTTGGACAATTATTGCTTATCACAACGTTTCTTTTTATTCGAAAGGATAACAAATATATTACCGTAACAAAGCGATTTAAGTATGAGAAACAACTGTCCTGAAAACACTAACCGAAATGTACAAACAATTTCATTTCACGGTGGCAAATAGAGTTCCAAAGGAAGGGTGATAAACGAGACCAATTTTATGTCATTACTGATAAAACAACTAATATTAGTTTCATATCAAAACAGTTAGCCTCAAGGTGTATTGCGTCAAAGTAACTGTTACTATCTTGTAATTTTTACGAATTTAATAATTTTTTTGTTCATAGTACAATAATAGAAGTGCAAATGTATAGTCATACCAAACACTTATAAATTTGGTTTATATAAAAACTAGAGAGATAAGTATTAAAGCTAAGTAAACAAGCATCAAATAACAGAATTCAAAGACAAAAAAAAATTAAAATTCATTTACATCTACCGCGTGTAATGTTGCACGTTGAAATCACGATCTTCAGTGGGGAATATGATGTTTTGTTCAATGACATGTTGAATATTCTCAACCAATCAAACATTAATTTAGCTTTCCATATATACATACATTGAAATTATATAATAATAATTATACTATCTAAATAATTTTAGTGGAGACTAATCTTTGATCTCGGTATCTTTTCAATTCTTGATGGATTGTTGGCTGGTCGAAGAGACATATACTTTCATATATCTATAGATCGCGTGTACAAAATGTAAAATTAACTTTAAGCTAGGTTCACACTGCCGATCAGATCCACTCGATGAACTCGATTGTCTAAATTTCCACGACCAAGCTCAACCAAAATCTTGATCGGGCCTGTTTACGACTTCTATCCGACCGCCATCCGACTGTACACGACCTTTACTCGACAATTCACGACCCCATCAGGACTCCACCCCGATAACAAATCGATAAATCCGATCCATTCACGATCTTTACTCGACTAGCTAGACCAAATCAACTTTTTCACGATCACAGTCTGATCTTGACCAGACTAGATCGACATGATCGTATATGAGTCGTAGGGATAATCGGGTATGCACAATTTTAGTATAAAAACGTCCGAAACTTTTATTCTCCGCCGCTTTAGAGTCACCATTACGTATTTTCCTTGTCCGTTCGTACGTATATGTGCGTACGTCCCAACACTATTAGTTTCCATTCGCTAATTTTAGTTTTCCTAAATCAAATTTTATGAAACGCCGTATACATAATGCTGTATAACCATAAAACACAGTTCAAAAGCGAATTTGTGTTACCGTTCTTGAGTTATTACCCTTTATAATGTTATATATGATAGCTGGGGTATTATCAGTGTCCTATGGACACATTTCCGTATATTTGGTTATATTCAGTAGAAGGTCCGATTAAAAACATACATTTAAAATATCTACATAGAAATAAAGCAATTGGATTTGTGGGCAAGGTGGTAAGAGCTCAGAGACAAATTAATAGCTGTAACGGAGCGTAGTGAGTAAAATGAAGACGAACAAGAAGGTGTAGACAGCAACGGGCGCCTAGAAATCTAGGTGAGGCAGTGGCTCACACGCCGACCACATGTGGGCAGTATGAGAAGCTTGCACCAACTTAACAAAGAGGAACTCAATGCTTATGACAACTTCCTCGTAGTGGACACTGATATGAAATGATAGTTGTATTGCTTTTTTTTTAATTGACACCACAAAATGAGATTTGTCACTAGATTAGTACTTATGTTAGATAGCAATATACATAAAATTTACCATCCTCTTTTACTTGCTTTCTTACAAATAAAGCATACTGTTTGTGTAATATATGTGCATAAGTATGTAATCAGTATTTTTCATAGATTTGATATCAAGTAGTTGAATGGTTAAAGATACTTATTTTCTTTTTTCTGTATGGCAACAACCTCCATGTATTTGCTTAGACATTTTACATTTTTTTTTACCCAAAGTTGAATTTCAATCCGCTGGAGCGATACCTTTTCTGAAACTATTAACAGCTTGACATATATCTATCAAGGGATTACGAGTGCATTTCTTTCCAACCAAAGTTTAGTAAAATATAAACGTTGAGTGCCAATTGTTATAGTTTGTTTAACGTTATCTTTATTTTTTTTATTTTTAGTAGAAACACAAATAATCGGAATTTGCTGACCCTGTTTTAACTGTCAAAAACACTTGCACAGTTTGTTGTTATTTGAACTTATTACGCGGGGAAATAGGTTTATGCAAACTTTGCAAAAGTATGTAAGAAACAAATAATCAAAACATGTACACGCTGAACTGTTTGTAAGAACGAAATTCGCTCCAAATAAAAAAAATAATTTGTCTTTTGTCTTTTATTTGTGTGAAATTACGTAAAATAGCTGGAATGAAAACAGTAATGTAACTGACCTATAGTTGATATTAACCCTTTCACGTTCAGCCAAAAAAGACACTATCAAAATTCAATCGCATATAGCATTCGCACTGAAGCTCACACAAAGGTCGTTTTGGGTCCATTTGAAAGATAATTGATCAACTATTTCACAAAAATTAATATATCAGAAATTTTCTCTTTTGAAGTCACGTGTTATCTGTCCAAAAGTCACATGACCTGCGGGGAAAAAATGAAAAAATACAAAATTCTTGCGAAAAAAGTCGTGTGGAGACTCTTTATGGGCTAATAGGATATAGTTTTGGTGTCAAAGCAAAGGCCTAGCTAAGTCAAATAGAAACAGAAATATTGCCATTATGGTATAGTTGGAGGAAATACGTGCTATTTGCCTTTCAAAAGTTGATGCCCGCAACCGTTGCATGTTTTTCGTCCAAGTCTATTCCTCGACATGAACTTCAGGCTAAATTATGTTTATTCAAGCAGCACATATAATTGTGAATTTAAAAGTAAAGAATTCAATGAATTACCAATAATAACTTTGGTGATTTGGGCCTATGATGTTTTTGTTTGAGGGCACACATTCTTTAAAAACTTGCAAACGTAGTTTTTAATTTGAGTTTTGTATGTATCCATGACTCTCTTTTTGAAATTGTGTATGTATAAAATAAAATTGAGAAAGGAAATGGTGAATTTGTCAAAGCGACAACCACCCGACCATAGAGCAGACAACAGCCGAAGTCAACCAATGGGTCTTCAATGTAGCGAGAATCCCCGCACCCGTAGGTGTCTTTCAGCTGGCCCCTTGAAATATGCATACTAGTACAGTGATAATGGACATCATACTAACTCCAAATTATACATAAGAAACTAAAATTATAAATCATGCAAGATTAACAAAGGCCAGAGGCTCCTGTCTTGGGACAGACGCAAAATTGCGGCGGGGTTAAACATGTTTATGAGATCTCAACCCTCTCACTATACCTCTAGCCAATGTATTCATGACTCTCTTTTTGAAAGTTAAGTTAAGTTAAGTTACATTTATATATAGAAAATTTCTTTTACACCTCCGGCTTTGAGGTTCGAACATTGAGTTAAGTGACATTTAATATAGGAAAGTATTTTTTCACCTCCGGCTTTGAGGTTCTAACATGCAATCTTCAAGCTGTTGAGTTGAGTTAAGTAACATTTAATATAGGAAATTATGTTTTCACCTCCAGCTTTGAGGTTTGAACATGCGATCTTCCTGCTGTGGGCTAGTTCAACTTTCCGCTGAACCACTGGAGTACCAGTTTAAAGTATCGAAATTTTAGTAGTTAACTCTTCCATAAACGAAGTGAGAGTAAACAAAAAATCAGCCCGTTTTCGTTTAGAAATTAAGTCTCGATATAACAAATATTTGTTGTAAATCCCATCATTTTGAGCAAATATAGGATGATATCATACTTTAGTCTGTCATGATTTTATAAACTTTTACTGGTTTCTATATTTCAACAAAAGTGTTTTCGGCATTTCCACAACCAGGGACTTCAGAAACAATGTTCTGTTACATCAATTATAACTTCGCGTCATAAATCATGATTTTTGTCTTTTTTGCCTCTTTTTAATTAGTTTGGTAAGAACTGACTACACATTGAGAGTACATTTCAAGTTAATGATTGCGTTGGTGCACTTATTTAACTTGAGTATAAGTTTTAATCATACTATGAATATTTTCCCTCAAAAATACACGGCGTAGTTAAAAAAAAACAAATTATATTGCCCCCAAAATCAACAGTGTATTTTATCATACTCTTTGGAAATGTTTTTAAAAAAGAACAGTTTTCACAGAAGAAAATGTTGTCCGTTAGGGGGCGATTTGATACCAAACCGTACTCGGGATAAGTTCACCATGCATCACACAGCTGTGATTTAGGGGATTGATTCGAGCCCTCGACCACTTCTGTACGTAAAAAATGTCAAAAATGTAATACTTTACGCAAGCTACATGTAGTTGCCCCAAAACCTATCGGTATCAAAGTATCGATGGGAAGGTGAAAGGGTTAATCATTTCTATGTCATTTGGTGTTCTGTGAAGAGCTGTCTCGTTGGCAATTGTACTACATATTTTTTTTATACTAGTACAAACATTTCTAGACAAACGAAAAGTACGGACACACAAAACAGAAAATATCCAATAAAACAGAGAAATGTAATCTTGATCGATGCTCTTATAAACCAACTTCAGAAAGATACCTTAGTCGTCAGCAGTCTAATAATGAATGTTATTGCTCAATGACTTGAGTATTTTAAAATCCACCGGTGCACACATTGCAGGATATTCTTCCCTTACGGAACACCGGACTTCATCCCAGGTTTTTGTAGGGTTATGTGTTGCTAAGTGTTTAGTTTTCTATGTTATGTGGCCTGCTGTTTGTCTTCTCGTCGGTTTTCTTTTTTTTTTGCTGTGAATGAGTCGCTTTGTTTTCATCTTTGAGTTGGATTGTTCCTTTGGTATCTTTTGTCTCTCTTTTAAAATATTACCTCTACTTGCAAAAAGTAAAGACACGTACTGTACAAACGGGAAACTCCACACTAAAATTACGACAAAAGAGACGATTTTTCCTTCCCTATTCAGCTATTGTTAAATTTCCATTTTTAGATGATGATCTTCCTTTGGCACCATTTTACGGTTTTTGTATTTCACAACTTGTTCGCTATGCTCGTGTCTGTTGTGACGTTTTTGACGAACGCAACCTATTATCTTAGATGCTCATAAAAAATAACAAGATTGGTATTGGCAGGAAATGGCCACAGCATTTATTAACAGATATGATATATGTACTGTTATATGAAATGCAATTTGTGATATGATATATGTACTATTATATGAAATGCAATTTGTGATACATGTAGATATATGAACTAAAATTAACTGATAAAAATGCATATGTGTCTTTGAAAATGTTATATGATGATCGCCGAATATGTTTGAGGTGGCAGACCATATATGAAAAGGGGAAGTTCAAGATAAGCTATTAACCCTGGAAATCAGAGGCTAATGCTATCATACGATTACAATAAGTCTGTAAACTGCAAATATGTTATCTAAGCGCAGCAAAATCTGCCATAAATCAAGCGACTAACCCTGGATATCAGAAGTTATCGCTACCAACGCAAAGTTTAATAAAAATCAGAAAAAAAAACAACAAACAAATAAATTTCTTTCCAAGTTATCCATTCAATTTCTATATGCATGCACGTCCACTCCTCGTCCAGGATTAATCTTTTTTCTTGAAAGACCGTCTCGTCATTAAAACTTTTGTACATCTTTCCACATAGAGTGATGATTTAATTGATGTAGCCTAGACAATACAATTCTGAAATAAACAAACAAAACCAAACAGCAGTATCTTCCGTAGGAATTGCATTCTACTAATAAATTTAAGGGAGGGTGGGCGGGTTTTAGAAGATAAATCTATGGCTAAAAAATGCGTCTGCTTTTCCTAAATGTCGACGTCAAAAAGGAGGATTATGGGTAAATCAATCACTTGCAAAGATCGATAATCCAACTAGAAACCAAATACTATTACTTGACGATGTAGTATAACGACGGACAGTGGTATGAGCACTACCGATAACCGATTTAAATTTTAGATTTTAAATCCTATTATCTTAGATGCTCATAAAAAATAACAAGATTGGTATTGGCAGGAAATGGCCACAGCATTTATTAACAGATATGATATATGTACTGTTATATGAAATGCAATTTGTGATATGATATATGTACTATTATATGAAATGCAATTTGTGATACATGTAGATATATGAACTAAAATTAACTGATAAAAATGCATATGTGTCTTTGAAAATGTTATATGATGATCGCCGAATATGTTTGAGGTGGCAGACCATATATGAAAAGGGGAAGTTCAAGATAAGCTATTAACCCTGGAGATCAGAGGCTAATGCTATCATACGATTACAATAAGTCTGTAAACTGCAAATATGTTATCTAAGCGCAGCGAAATCTGCCAAATTGGCGGTGCTGAGACAATTTTAGCCTATAGTTAAAATTTTCACAGAACCGTCAACCGCCAATAAAATTGGGGGGAGCTGCGCATTGCTGTGCCATTTCAAGCAAAATTTGATTAAAATAATTTCTGATAAATGAATATGCCATTATATGATATAAATTGTAAAGTAACAAGCAACTATTTGTATTATTTATAAAACAGCCCAATAATGTCGATATTTCGTTTAACTGTTCACTAAGAACATATATAGTAACTAAAAACTGTCAAATAGATATAGGAAGATGTGGTGTGAGTGCCAATGTGACAACTATCCATCCTAACATATTTAAAAAAAAACGTAAACCATTATAGGTAAATGTAGGCCCCAAACACGGAGCCCTGGCCCACACCGAACAACAAGCTATAAATTGCCCCAAAATTACAAGTGCAAAACCATTCAAACGGGAAAACCAACGGTCTAACTATATATATATATATATAATGTAATGTTTGAAGACCGTCATTGCAGTCTTGACAATAAAACTCGAGACCAAATCAAGTTGTAACAGGCAAATCAATATATAACCTTGATATAAATTGAACTAGCTAATGATGAAAGTAACCTAGTTTGATATTTTAAATATATCATTTCCCAATGTGCACTGTAATATAGCTGTATATATATTAGAATATTCTTCACCTTAGAGATAGTTAGCCATCGGTAAAAACAAACCTACCATCAAATTTTCACTTCCGACCTTTCAAAGCCAAATTACCTCCTCCCGGTCGTTGTCTTGCTTCCAAAATCACATTCTTAATAATTCTTGATAATTGACGACCTAACAATCCAAACCCTTATAGGAAAATCGGCAACATACTCACAATTAACTGGGAATTCGTATATGTAACGCAAATATGCACCCGCTTTCAAACGACCTGAATATTTTATTGGATAATTCATCACAACGCAAGTTCTCTCCATATATAGATATATGAAGATGTGGTATGAGTGCCAATGAGACAAAAATCCATCCAAGTCACAATTTATAGAAGTAACCATTATAGGTCCATACCTATGTTGAATGAGTTCGACGAACAACGAGAATGTTTAACATCTAAAACATGTAGAGATCATAATTTGAGTATTGTAGAAAATTGGTATTTAGTCAAACTAGCTAACCATCAAAAGACAAAATAGTGGTCCACCTACTACAAGTCTTTCTGGCAAATAGCAAAGCAAAAAAAGCCACTGGACAAACACATTTGTCTAATTGCTCAGGAAGAATGGGTATAGTTGTATATTATTTTGAACTGTTTTACCTTCAGACAATCTGTGATCAACTGATAACGTGCCTTGCTATAATTTGCGTGTAAATTTGAACTATATTTATTTATTCAACTTTCAATAATGATACACAATGTACAGTGCATCATAAGTTTATTTGGCTGGTTGTATTACTTGTATATATGAATGTAATTGTTTGTTATAATTCAGGTTGCACTTTAATATTAAGATACTCTATTCTATAGTTAACCCTCTACCAAACTGATCGGTCTTAGATGAAACCAAATGAGTTTCTACATATTTTTAGTAAATTTTGAAATCAGTCTTGTTTAAAGCATGATTTGTAGACCATGTATTGCTCATATTTTGAACTGTCAACTCCCCAACCATACATAAAAAGACCACAAGCCCAGGAAAAAACAGCCTGGAATATCATAGCTTTCGTATGCAGAACTTCATATACCTGATAATATTGACAAATTACGATGCAATATCTCTCTTAAAAAGTCAACCTACTGTCCATCTGAAGCAACCCTGAACGCTCCAAACCAACGCTTACTGTAAATTTTTAGTAAAGTCTTCATAAACATTTAGCTTATTGTAAATGCTTAAGCCAGATCAAGCTGATCGATGTGTACGTATTGTTCAATTAGCAAATCCTAATTTAAAATATATGCAGTAAAAGCACAACGTCCTGCAAGGACATAAGCCATACAATGGCAAGACCAAAATCTTTCCCGAAACTGTTTAACAAATGTAAAGCCCGTGTAAACTTTTCGTACTATCTACTACCGAATTGTGTATTTGAAAGTCTATTCCAGTTTCGAAATGACCATATGAAAGTTATGTGTGGTATGATAAATGCTTCCGGTCCCAATGTACGGGATCGGATCACCCGAAAACGAGACAGACAATCTGCAGCTGCATTACTTGAGCCTGGAATATACAACGCTCAAATCTGAAATTAATTACCATTAATAACAATACTAGAGGACGAATCAACATCCTTACTAACTTTGATATTGCTTGTTAATCATCAAATATAGTGCTTGGTTTTAATTCGATTTAAAGGGCTTGACCGTTAAATCACGTTATCAGAGGAAGACAAGACTTGCTACAGTTCATGCACAGGTCAATGTAACGCGCATGTCTTAATTCGATTACACGGCATATCAATTTTACCAGCTAAAGCACTCCTCACAATATTTTGAATGCACGGTCTGCTAGGAAGTAACTATATATATCTAAGGTCAGATTGTTGAGTTTATTTTACGCATAATTATTGTAAATACTTATCTTAATAATTTTTCAATTTCAACTGATTATTGATTAATTAATTTCAAATCGGTCACATTCAATTTGATAATTCATAAATTATTGGACAATTTACTAAAGCAAGGATTTATATATAGTATACAAATCTTTGTCTAAAGTTATTATAATACGAGCGAATTTATTTTAATTTATTTTTATGATTGTATAATAAATTTTTGATTCGCATAATTTCTAATTCCAGTTATATTGATATTTTTGTATCTTTTTATCGAGGTATTAAAATATGAAAACTAGGTTCCAGGTATTTCTATTCAATTTACATTTCGTAATGCAGATTAAAATGGTAATGTTCCATTATCAGGTATGTTTAACTATTATTTAATAATGGGGTTTCTTGTGAGACATTAACACCATCAAATGCAATAATTAATTTATGGTATCATTTATTGTTCTTTAGCGTGTTTAGGACAGCAGTAAATCGTAAATTATATTTCAAAGTTGAGCATCCGTTAAAAGAAACTAGTTGATAAAATTTGATACGGCAGCTACAGTAATGTCTTTATAACCGATTATTTTTCAGTCAGCCAAATTGCGTTGCACATACATGTATACAGCGACATATAATACAATATGTCTCTGATATTTATATTTAATATTTATTTCAAATAATATTCATTCATATTTTGAAGTAATGTCTTTATAACCGATTGTTTTTTCGGTTATAAATGCAAATTTCATTGCACACATTTTGATATTTATTTAGTGTATAAAATCAAGGATTTGTATAGTTGTATATTATTTTAATTATATTTGTTCATATTGACATTTATTGTAAGGTTTATGATGCCTGAGAAGTAAAGGCGTTAAAAGAGGTGATATAATTGGGGTAAAGAAAACGGCTTTAGCCACCTGTGAGGTCAAATAGCTACGCATCGGAAACAGAAACTGAAATTTGTTATCTAGGACTATTTCATTCATCAGCAGGATCATTTTTATGTATGTCAGTCAGAGAAGTGGCAGTATGCCTTATCTAAATACATCAATAAAAAAGGTACATCTTTTATTCTTTAATTTTAATGTAACTAATTCAGTACATGACATTTTTAGCTTTAGCATTGATTTGAGTAGTAACATTTCGAGCATAATAAGAAAACGATTCTAAATGGCGGATACTATATTGATCCGGATTGCTTTTTACTATGAGAGACCATACCACGAATAAGAATAAGATTGATTTAGTTAATTGGTTTCTTATCTATATATCTCACCACGATTAGAAAACATTTCAACATTGATTTATTTTATAATTACACTGAGAAGGTATAGTCCCGCAAGTCATTTTATATTCAGTGCATATTTTTAGTATGTGTATATATCACGAAGGAATTTTTACATTTTTCTCTTTTTATCACTCTGACCACAAGTATACCTAAATTTGATTTATTTTCACGCATCTTTATAAAAGAGAGATTCATTTCACTAATTTCAGAAACTAAATCTGCACTACTTAATATAAAGTATAAATATAAAAATAAATGGTATCTCGCAGGTATATAAAAATTCATCAACAAAATATCAATGATGATGCATTTTATATCAGATATTTATTTGACAACCAATTTTAATTAGGCAAGAGAGCAAAGAAGACTTGGAGCTAGCAGGGTTCAGGTCATAAGTTGGAAACGAGCTGTTTCGGTTAAGGAAAGCAATTTCACAGTCTTGTAATTGGGGACCAGTTGATTTAGATCTATGGATATTATTCATGTACCATGATCACAACAAATCATTCATGCCCTGTCTGTATTATGTATAAATAATGTGATCAAAACTAAGGTCTTGCACAAGGGTAAACCGTCATGACTCATAAACCTTTTTTGCGCACGTTTTAATCGTGCCCAGAAAAATAAAATGTTACATGTAATGGACAAGATAATCAATTGTTGATTTTCAAATATTTACATAAGCTGAAAATAGTATTGCCATGTGTTTGACGTTCAAGTCACGAATCTTTATTGGTTTTTTTTTTCGGGGTTTGTTTAAACTAGCTTTTATATTGGATTTTTCATATGAGTGGAACTAGTAGCTATTAATTCGGGATCCACTTGGGCATTTTTAACTTTAAAGTTTCCATTAGCCTCAAATTTTAGAAAATTGATCAGCAAGGCAAGATATTTTTACTACTATACTTGGAAAAAGGCTTCGTTGGTCTATGTCTGTCATATTTGTTTTTCGTAAACTGCTTTGTTATAAATTAGGCCGTTAGTTTTCTCGATTGAAATGTTTTATATTTTCCATGTCGGGACCTCTAATAGCAGACTATATGGTATGGGTTTTTTCTCATTGTTGAAAGCCGTAAGGTTGACTATATTTGCTTACATTTACTTCATTTGTACTTTCAAGTGGATAGTTGTCTCACTGGCAATTATAATCTTTTAATTAACACTAATAACGATTAGAGCAGAAATAGTATACACTTCTGCAAGTTACGTTTACAAACTGTATTACCAGATGCGTAGATCTCTGATAAATTATCGTCTGAAAATTGTTGATATAAAAATTTACAACTTAAGCGAGTTTTTGTCTGGGTTAATAGTTTTCTTTAATCTTATGTATATCATTACAGAGGTCAAGAACAGTTCAAATTAGTTAGGTGATGCATTGATTTTATTGCTTTTGTAGTATAGATATTAAAGTTGCGTATATCCCAGACTATAAAATTGCTAATTAGTACGATTTTGTTATCTGAAAGAGAAACAACGTAATTGTGTTAAATACTGTGAACAGTTATACATGGAATTTTATGTATATACGTTTATTAGAGAATACTAGTTTTTTGTAAGCAGTCATAAATGATTTGGCATAATAATTGTTGTCGAACGCCATACTAATGATATGCAATAAAACAAAAACAAAACAAAACAAAACAAAACAAAACAAAAACAAACAAAACAAAAACAAAACAATAAACAAAAACAAAATTAAACAAACAAAACAAAATATTACACGATAAAAGTTTTAATGCCGTATTGACGAGCGCCCCTAAGACGGCTTATTCTCCATCGGCTATTTTTAGAGTCAAATTTTTGGGGGGTCTTAACTGCACCTCAGTTTTAAAAGTTTTTGTCTAGGCAACACGATTCATTAACTAGTTTGAATTGACTCTGAACATGCTTTCAGTAACTGCGAGTACTCTTAGGTGGGTGTCTTTAGTCTATTTGTTAGTTGTGTATTGTGTTTTGTGTCTAGCTAATGAGTTAAACCTACCTCAACTTTGTTTCATTTTGCGTTGTTAACCAATGTCCCCGGTTACGGTAGGGATAAATTCTCACAAACTTGTAGTGTGTCGCAGTCTTTTATACTTGTTGTACGTTTAAATTGATTTATACTAAAATATGGCTTTGTTTTCTTGTTTGCCGGGACCCTTTGTTGCTATTATACTGTATGGACTATGTTTATTGGTGAATGCTGTAAGGTGGTATATAGCTGTTTACGACCACGCTATTAAGTTTAAAAATAGTTCATGTCAGATCTTCTAGTTTATTTTCTGATAGTAAAAGTAGAATTCAGCCAATGGTAATATAAAAAGTATCAACCATATATCTGATTACAAACATACATATAACAGTTGGCAAGTCAAATATTTTTTATCTGTTATCATATCAATTTTATTTATTTTTCTATATTGTAAATTACCAATCTAGAGCTGATTATTGATTGATTGTCAATTTAAGATATTTCATGTTTCCAAAAGCGTGCTTGGAAAGTGGGATTTTCAATCACCAAAACTTCGTTGTTGCTCGGAAGTTTGTAGTTACTTATTTTTGTGTTCTCTTATACATTTTCGTATCACAATTTTTTAGCAAGGTCAAAGTGTTATGGGGCACTTTAAGTAAAGAGATAAACTAATCGTATGCTCATTTTTGAAGGGCCCTGCAATATTAAGTAATCCACTAAAATGAACATGACATCGGACAACCGTTCTATACGATAGGTCCTAACTTATAAGTGATTTGATTTTCTCCAAGATTTGTTACCTTAGTCAAATTTGCTTTGTTCAAATGTTACCACGATTGCAATACAAGCACAAGATTCCAAATAAGTGATTGAACCAAACTACAGTGAGAAGGAATATGTTATTTGTCAGATTTGAAAGCTATCTAATTTTATACAAGTTACAATTTTAATTTATGCTATTATCTATTTTCATCTATTTATTGTCTATCAAACGGCGAAGTAGGTTATTGGCTTCGGGAATCTGTTAGCTAGTAGTTACTGCGGTCAGATTCTTGTTATTACACAATATAACAGTCAGAGTTATCTGTTATATCGACTCTCAATGTATGGTACTGGTTGGCGGTAACAAGTTCCAAAACATTCTTTGTGAAATCAGTGTTTTTGAACTTGTTTAGTGGCGGACTTTATAGGCTGCACCAGTACCGATGAACTTGATTTATCACTGTATTATTATTTCATTTAGAACATTAATCCAGGTTATCTTTATTTTCACCTCAAACGAAATTTCTCATGTTGATTTTGGACATCTGTTGCCAGGGTTCAATTCAGCACCCCATTATTTCAAAATTTTCATTTCATTTTAGTTTTTATTTGAATTTTGAATTTTATTTATCTATTTTATTTGCATTTTATTTACGGTTGCCCAAAGACCCTTTGTTTGTGGGTTGGTAACCGACAGAAGCCATGATCTTACTTCGCCAATAAAATATATTTTGACTTTAATAACGTCTTCTCTCTTATAATTCGATTTAAAGGGCTTGACCGTTAAATCACGTTATCAGAGGAAGACAAGACTTGCTACAGTTCATGCACAGGTCAATGTAACGCGCATGTCTTAATTCGATTACACGGCATATCAATTTTACCAGCTAAAGCACTCCTCACAATATTTTGAATGCACGGTCTGCTAGGAAGTAACTATATATATCTAAGGTCAGATTGTTGAGTTTATTTTACGCATAATTATTGTAAACCCACCCATCCCTCCTCTTATATTTTTTCGATACTGCTGTTTTATGTCTTATTTTACAGATTTCTGCTTGTTTTTAACCTCAACATAGAACTCCTGTCACGGCTTCTGGATTTACAACTCTTCGCCAGTCTATAAACACAATTAACCACATTATGCCGTCCATCTGACGAGTGATAACGGATTAACAGTCATAGTGAATCGATAAATAATGTTATGACAGTCTTTTAGAAGAGTTCATCACTAGGGCGGACTTTATAGGCTGCACCAGTACCGATGAACTTGATTTATCACTGTATTATTATTTCATTTAGAACATTAATCCAGGTTATCTTTATTTTCACCTCAAACGAAATTTCTCATGTTGATTTTGGACATCTGTTGCCAGGGTTCAATTCAGCACCCCATTATTTCAAAATTTTCATTTCATTTTAGTTTTTATTTGAATTTTGAATTTTATTTATCTATTTTATTTGCATTTTATTTACGGTTGCCCAAAGACCCTTTGTTTGTGGGTTGGTAACCGACAGAAGCCATGATCTTACTTCGCCAATAAAATATATTTTGACTTTAATAACGTCTTCTCTCTTATAATATAATCTTAATAAATAATGATAAAAAAAATGTTGCTAAATTGAGAGGTTAGAATTATCTTTTAACAAAACTTTAAATCAGATTAAAAATATCTGATCCCAGTATAGCTCTTGATTGATTTTACATGATAGTAATACGAATTTACGTTTAATTCAGTTGTGTTTATTTGAGTCCAGTCCCCTTTATCCAATAGATGATACATCAGTTTGGATTCGAAATCAATGCAATCCAACTTCTATACAAAATTAAACATAAGATTAACAAAACAAAAATTCTCAATTTGATATCTCTTTAAGATCAATTGTAATAGCATTTGCTAAAAATTCACTTCATATTTTGTCCAGTATACGAGTTCGTATTGACGAGATACTGCAACGAGTTGCTTACACATGCCTTAAATCTCGGTCTAAACAGAGGCCTAGTTTGCTTAAATCTTACATTTTTGCCTGCCTTCAGGAAAACAGTCTTGTATGGGACACTGAATCATAAGTGGGTGTTCCTCAAAGCAACTTAAACAAGAATGAGTATAAGCACATGAATGAACCCCGCATAAACCTTGGTAATTGAATGCGAAACATTTTAAGGACCCCATTCTTATTGCCATTACCAATACTAGACGGAGAATACATATTGAGTAGCCATAAGTCAGGGTCAACAACAGCCCTAGACCGAATAATCTGTCTCTAGTGTGGGTTCATTTGTCATTCCATATTTTCTTTTCATCATTTGGCTATTTTATATATTTTTTTTTTTTTTTTTTTTTTTTTTTTTTTTTTGTGTCCACACGGAGACGAAATTTTTCATCGTACGACTTCCATCCTAGTGCGCACCACTTAGCGCCTAGCCATATACTATGTATGTACTTGAGTAAATCTTGAAAAACAGTCGAGTGATCAGTAGTACAAAATATACTAATATAGACTAAAAAAATGCATCTGTCCAGTTACCCAATGTACCTATTGTGTAAATTTCCGTTTTGTTGCTGTCTTGGTTGTATTCCGGGGGAGGGGGGTTACTGACTATCTTTTCAGGTATAACTGTGTCGACAGCTCTTTCTAAATCATACCCGTTCTAACCAGAAAACGTTGCAAAACATACCGTTCTAAACAGAAATATTGTAGAAAAAGAATCACCTTCTAGACATGCTTAGAATGCGAAAATGTATACCCTGTTCTAGACACGCTTGTAAAATGTATACCTTAGTCTGGCCAGAGACCTTTATTTCAGAAATGTAAATCATGTCACCAAACAGTTTATCAATGTAATCAAAAAACATACGTGTTTCAATATCCAGTATCCAATCTGTTCTTTTTAATTCAATTGTTTAAAAATTAAACCTGTTCCCGACAGCAGTGCAAGAAAAAGCAACCCTGTTCTAATCAGCAAGACATGAAAATAAGGGGCCTGTTTCTGTGTCATATTCTTACATATAAAAATAAAGGAAGACCCCCCTTTTTTGGGGGTATCACAAGTCCTGTGAAATAACGACTTTCTAATTATCCACAGAAGAGGCCTCTGAATAAGCTAATGGTAAGGCCAGATCAACATATTCGTCTGAAATGATTTAACTTATCGACATTTGTTGCAAGCTCATCATTGTCCTGTATACACGGAGATGAATTTTGAAAAACTGGAAAATTACCTGATTATCATCAGCAGAACTAGAAGTAGCGGTCGTGAATACCGGAGCCATAGTCAGATAAATCTATGGCTAAAAAATGCGTCTGCTTTTCCTAAATGTCGACATCAAAAAGGAGGATTATGGGTAAATCAATCACTTGCATAGATCGATAATCCAACTAGAAACCAAATACTATTACTTGACGATATAGTATAACGACGGACAGTGGTATGAGCACTACCGATAACCGATTTAAATTTTAGATTTTAAATCCTATTATTACTGGTAAATTATTAAACCAGGAATATCGTTACCATAAATTACTTAAAACCTTTACTAAATTTTTCCATAGATATAAAGATTTGGTTTTGAAGTTTGGTTGAAGAAAATTTATTTCAAACGGGATAGCACATCCTCATTTTTACGAAAATGTTTTTAACCGTGCCCGAAAATTTAGAAATGATTCATGTAAATTTGTCGCAGCTTTAAATAAACTTATTCTAAAAGGTTACCTATTCAACACTGTAATAAGATCATTGAATATTGTTTTTATTGGTATAAATATTGATTTTGTTATCAGTAAATTAGAAGCTAACTTAATATTACTAGTATGTTATATACATATACATATTCATGGATCTACAATCTGTCAATACCTGTAACTTGGCATTGCACAAGGTCATGTTTTCTCTGGCTGTTTATGACGTCTTTACACTAAATCCATTGGATGTTGGATGTGTACGGATTGATAGTTTAGTCTTAGATGCATGATTTTTTTATTAGTTGTTAGTGGCTTTGAAGTAGCTATCATATAACTGAGAGTACTCTCACATCTGTTCATTGTGTCTTATTGTGTCTGAATGTATAAGTACCCGGCCACGTCCACTTGTATTTTTGTCTATCTGTTGAGTTAAACCTTTTTCAACTGATTTTTATAGTTCGTTCTTGAAAGTATGTTGTACTGTTATACCATTGTACCAGGTTTGGGGAGGGTTAAGATCCCGCTAACATGCTTAACCCCGCCATATTATTTATGTATGTGCCTGCCCCAAGTTAGGAGCCTGTAATTCTGTGGTTGTCGTTTGTTTATGTGTTACATATTTGTTTTTCGTTCAATTTTTTTTTACATAAATAAGGCCGTTTGTATTCTCGTTTGAATTGTTTTACATTGTCTTATCGTGGTCTTTTATAGCTGTTTATGCGATATGGGCTTTGATCATTGTTAAAGGCCATACGGTGACCTATAGTTGTTAATGTTTGTGTCATTTTGGTGTCATTGGCAATCATACCACATATTCTTTTTTATATAGAGGAATTTTTTACAGTTAAATATGATGTTGCCAGTATATTTTCGGCAAGAAAGTTAATCTGGCCTTGCGGTCATAAAACTATCAAGTCAATTTGTGGCACTCATACTTTAAAATCCACCAATCAAAATGTTGGATTTCATGTTTCGAGCATGATTTTTGTGCTCCGAGCACTGAGCAAAGTTTTATGACTTCAACCCAAGATCTGCATACATTTTTAGAGAATCGTGTAGCAGTCATGTGTTCTCGTGTATGGGCGAGTAGAGATCGAAGAGTGGTCGAATATGGTCGCGAAATGATCGGGTATTGGTCTGGGATAAAAATAAATATAGAAGTCGTAGTGATCTTGAAGAGATCGGACATTGGTCGAGTTAATCTGGAAATGATCGGACTTTAGTCGAGCAAAGGTCAAAATGATCGAGTACTGATCGGTATTTTTTTTGTATTCCGAACTCGATCTCGATCTCTAAACGATCTTTTCCCGATTAATTCGACCGCTACTCGACGAATTCTCGATCTTTTCTCGAGTGGCTTGCTTTTCGATTCTTACTCGATTGTTTTTAACATGACAAAAACTCTCGTGTAGAAAGTCAGATCGATGACGAGTAAGGCAGCAACCATTTGATTTTCGGGGGGGGGGGGGGGGCTATGTTTTTTTCCGGAAAAAAAAGATGGTTTCCAGGTTTTGGTGAATTTGTTTTGGCCCCTGAGAAAAAAAAATTGTTTGTTTCACCCTCAGCTGCCACTATATGTAATGCTAAAATTGAAAGAAAAAAATTGTTTTCGGTTTGTCGCTAAAAAAATTGATTGTTCTTCGCCGAAGGCAAAAAAAAAAGTTTGCACAGAAAAAAAAAACATAGCCCCCCCCCCCCCCCCCCCCCCCCCCGAAAATCAAATGGTTGCTGCTTAAGGTAGACTATACCGAACATCCTTGTCGATTGAATCAAACCAGTCTCCTGATCACGTAATTTGTCTTGATCGGGCTTGATCGAGTTGATCTGATCGGCAGTGTGAACCTAGCTTAACCTCAAAGTGAATCTAGATTTATTATAATAAACAAAGTCGTACATCTTTTGTGATAGTTGGGTGACGAAAAACAATATGCATGCGAGTATGTTGCTTATATTTAGAACATATTACGTCAAGTGTATGAACATGTAATGTTATGTTGATACTTGTCAGCTCAATTGTGAATGTTATTTTTACTCATCCATATACGAGCTTAAGACACGAATCATTGCATTCAAATTTTCTCAAGTTTATGAGTCTTAAAAAACCTAAATGGAAACCAAAAAGGAAAAAAAATATGAATATCTTTTCGTCAATTCCCTAACAACAACATATTCCATATAAAAAACATCATTACATGCATGTACAAGAAAATATATATGACCTCCATCAAACTATTGCGAAATCACCTATGTTGACACAAGTCTTTATTTCATCACTGTAGATATTTTTTTGTCCATGCCGATTTCGGGAATATCAGTATCCAAGTTTTCTAATCTGGTATACTCGTGTCTAGTATCTGAAATGTTCTTAGTCAGTGAATGATATAGGTGAAGGTATTCTGAGTCCCCTTGATTTTCAATGGAAGTGGTAGGATTGTCGTTCTTTGTAGAACTATACTGATGCACATCTACCGCCGTAGATGTGATTGGTTGATATGGATTTAGATATCCTTCATTGGCATCTGCTTTGGTCGATTGTTTATCGTCATCATCTTCATCAGAGTTTATTTTGTTTTCTTCGTGTGTGGTAGGTTTTATATCGCAAAGCAAGCTTTCGTCAATTTCCTCATACTCATTTTCATCGATGATATTTTTGTGTTTTTCCCACTGAACAATATTCCCTTCCTCCGAACCGGTTTTATTACTTTCCTTTGTTTCATCATTGTCTAATACTGTATTTTGCCTAGTCTTTTTGTAACATAAAATTGCTATTAAAATAATTACAACAATCGCAAGAAGACTGGAAATTCCAATATATACAGCTCTGTCATTATTCTGATATTCTGAAAAGCAAATCGTTTCCAAGTGTATAAAAAACGATCATAAAGTCGATTTTTTTTATAAATCAAAATAACAGCATAACATAACACAGACAACTACTGACGAGACTCTTGACTTAGGACATCTATATGAGTATGACTCTCCATCAAAAATCACAATTTGTAGAAGTTAACCATTATTATATATCAAAGTATGGTCACATTTTATTTCAGTAAACCATTATAAGTCAAATAGCGGTCTTCAATACGGAGCCAAGGCTCACACCAAACAGCAAGCTATAAAGGGCACACAACATGACTAGCATAAAATCATTATAACATGATATAACGATCCACTTTGAAAAACAACAATGAATGAACAACAGGTCCCTATTAATCTATTAAACCCGCTGCATTTGTTTGCACTTATCCTAAGTCAGGATTATGATGTGAAGTTGTTTTCGTTTGATGATAGGGTTCATAAGTGTTCTCGTTTCTCGGTTGTTTTTTTAATTAGACTGTTGTTTTTACCGTTTGAACGGTTTAAACATAGCCATGTGTGGGCCATTGATAGCTTGCTGTTTGGTGTGAGCCGATGCTCCGTTTTGAAAACCGGTCTTTGACCTATAATGGTTTACTTATTCAAATTTTTATTTGGATGGAGTGTTGTCTAATTGGCACTCATACCATATCTTCTTATATTTGATTAGCAAACTGTTTGCTAAAGTTTTATGACAATTTTGATTCATGAATGTTGCTATAAATGACAGTTGAGAAGATAGGATGGATAGCCTTGTGTTCACACATATTATTGTTTTTATTTGCCATGTGTTCCCGTTTGTAAAATACGTTTGTAAACACCTTTGATAAAGGAATGACTTTTTGCAGAATCGATTAATTATGAAATAACCAGTACAAGAATTGGACAAATATTCAACGAGAGAACGCAAAATCAATTATCTTATAAACGAACGCGCAGTGGTTAAATACTTTTGTCGATATTTTAATTCTTATATTAGATTTTTTTTCTGTTTTTTTTTTTACATTTTTACATTGACCATGGATTTTTAAAGACAATAAAGAAAACATAACAAGGATCTTTATCTTATCTATGTATTCGCAATTTAGTCTGCTTAGACGTTATCGATATTGATTTGACTACACATATTGTATGAAGTCCGAAAAGATAACTAATCGTATTTACTACATCCGTCAAATATTAGTTTTTTTTATTCAATTTCATTGTGTTTGATCTGGAACCGAATTAAATTTACTATAATTGTTCATTTTAACGCCGACAACACTTGTTTCGAACGCAAAATTCTACGTAATTTGAAACAATCAACTTGCTTATAAATGTTTGGTTTATGTTTCAGTAAAGGATCTTCGTTTTCGTAAATCCTGCTGTTACATTTCTAATATGTAATATTGTTAATAAAAGAACACTTATATATGGCATGCTTAAACAGCGCTTCTCGGTATTTAGCTTACTCGGCTTTTCTCGAAACGGGTGAAGAGCTTTACGACCACAATAGGAGTCTAAATTAGACTCGTAATTTCCTGGCATATATAGAAATTGTGTTGTCATATATAAAATAAGAAGGCATTGGTAGCATTTGTCTCTTATGGAGTTTTATTTAACATCAGATGTCAGATGTATTTTTCAGTATGAATTTATGATATATATATAACAGCTCCTTTTGATGTGACGCTTGTAGATGCTTTTTATCTATGTTTAAACAGATGCATTTTGTTTTCACCGATTAAATATATGGCTATGAAACACAGTTTTGAAATGTCATTATTTTAGTCTATACTTACTGTCCTGATTTCCATTCGCAGTTGTTATGTCCTTTACTACGGAAACCAAACAAAACAATTTAATAATTAGAAATAATAATTACGTGACTTATCTTTCATTTCAGTTTCTTTTTTTCTTATTCTGTAGTATGTATTCATCTTAAATCGAAGAGGATCATTGAAATGTACGCCGGTGGTAGGTCTTTGTGTGCTATTACTTGGATAACATAGTCCTAGGCTATGGATAAGTTCATATTAATTTGAAATCTGTACTGCAAATAATTATCAAAGGTACCAGGATTATAATTAAGTACGCCAGACGCGCGTTTCCTCTACATAAGACTCATCAGTGACGCTCATTTAGAAGGCTTGTATTGTAATATTTGTGCAATAGAAATAAGTATTTAGCAAATTGTTAAACATTACAAAACGGGCAACGGATAAATCATTGTAAAAACCTGAAAAACCACAAGCTTCTTCTTTAAACATTTTTTACGGTCTGCTGGAATATTCATGAAAAACGAAAACAAAGAAGAGTGAAAGGTGTCAGTAAGCTGTGGTTAAAACTTGACATTATTTTACTACATTAATTAAAAAGGTGAATAGTTTTGATATTGTTGATTGAATGCAAAATACATTATAAATGAAACTTCAAATAATGTTCAGATTCTTTCAAATCCAAGTTTAGGAGTCAATAACACAATACCATTTGCCCTTTCATGTGTTTGTTTGTGAGCCAAACTTTAACATTGTGAACAATGTCGACATACGGAGATTCAGAATTAATTAACCAAACATGAAAATTACACCAACAGAACAAAGGCAATAAACATACAGATCACCACGCTACCTTTAACAATATACTGTATAGCAAGTAATAAACTACCCAAAAAACCAAAATGGGAACAGATTACCTGAGTGTCGGTAATAATAGTATAGAGCTCATTTTGGCAGTCCTTAAAACCAGCAACATGTTGCCAAAAGGCTTCCTAAATTTGAAGATACGCACAAAAATGTAGCATTTGAAGTTTTTGACACATCACACCAGTAATAGGCGTACAAACCATAAACGTATGCCATAAGAAAAATGTTTTCATAATTATTACTGTACTGAAACCATATTTGCCGAATGAAAATAAGTTTACCAGTGGACTATACGTTTTCCATACTATCAATATAAAACGTTTGCCACTTTCTCGAATCATTGTTTATCTCTTGCTCAAGTTTTATTCATTTATATTGTGTGGGCTAGATACTTATTATATAAGTATTCTTCAAGTTGGCGATTATTAATGTCAGCAAAAATAAATATGGTATACAATCTATTCGGAAGATACTATTCAATTTTCAGTCATGAATATGTTTTTCAATTTTATCTTATCATAATTTACACTGACAACCAGTTGTCTGATGATCAAAGGTTCTCTTGCTTCCTTAACGAATGAAAACTTCAAACCATGGTAAGAAACAATCAAAAGAGAAGTATATCGGGTGAGTGCACTAGCAAATTAGTGAAACTGAAAATAGTGATTCATTCAAAAGACGTTAAAGAAAGAAAAGTGGTAATAGCACGAAACAATCATTGTTGTGTGGCGTTCATGGACTAAAATTATTGGATGTATGTCACATATAAAATTATCGGTTTTAATTTTAAATGTAAAACATGTAACTAGTATTAACTTATAATCAATGTTGTAAATAAAATAGAGTTTAATTTCTTACGCAAAACTCAATGTTAAATTAAACAACCCCACAGCCCCCAAAGAAGAATAAAATCAACATGGTCAAAAGAATATACGTACAAAGTTTGTCCTCAGTGGGGTTTGCTACACATCCAACTACATTGTCACACCTGCAAATATGTTAAATAAAGAAGAAGAAAAAAATAATTTTGTAGCAGTATAAAACATGAACATAAACATAGTACAATACAGAAAACATAATCATAATGGCTGAATTGAAAATAGTATGTTGGATTATAATGCCCTTTGATTTGTTGTAAAATTGAGCATGAAAATGGGGAATGTGTCGAAGCGACAACAATCCGACCATAGAGCAGACAACAACCGAACACCACCGAAGGGGCCTCTATGAATCGGGAAACACTAGCAAAGATCAGATTTAAGTTCCTGAAAAGGTAATCAACTTGTGTTAATTTTATTTATTGGATAATGATTAGATACGCAGACGAAAAACACTGAATTAAATAAATGACCACATCACAAACTAGGTTTATAACTTGTTTGGCCCATAACAATTTGCATCTATTCTAGAATCGGCAGTAATAAATTTAGAAAATAAAAGATTTAGAGAATAGAAGTCTAAATATAGTCTAAAACTATAGAATTAACGATTATGAAAGATGCATTACTAGTTTTGATTATCAACTGTAACTCAACATTTAAGGGCATACGGTACAGTTTTGATCCCGTATTTACAGTTCGATGAACATTTCCATATATGCTATTGATTGTCTGATTAAATCAAAATTGTGATAAAAAATATACCTCCATGTGCTACTTTTTGAATAAAATGTGGTCGAAATTTTGTATATTTGCTAAAAATTCGGATTTGTGGCCTTTTTCCCTGTTTAAACAAAAAAGACATAACTTTTTTTGTTTTAAAAGAGAAACACAAATTGATTTTTGTTAAATGATTTGTAATTTCTGTTTTCATAAGTATCCTTAAAATGTATGCATTTTTTATTCAGAAATTACTCATATTTATCAAATGGTCATGAATTAAGAAAAAAAAGTCATTTTTTGCTGTAAATTTATCAAATTTTAAACAAATGCACCCTTTACAGTCTTATAAAATTTGGTCCACATAATCTATCTGCAAAACGAAACAAAATTTCGTTTAAAAAAAATAGGGGTCCATGCACTCGTTTTTAATTAAATCAGTTTTAATGATTAAAACAGTCGAAAAATGCCTCCTTTCCCTATATGTCACAGGTTGACGTCGCGAAAATAACATTTCACGTTAGCAACGTCATTACCTCCACTGTAACTGTATCACACTATTTAAACTACTAATAATAATCCATTGAAATTTCGAATTTAGACAGATCATACTTATTTTAATATTTTAGGCGAAAACAAAATTGGGTCACCGATGTTGTTTTCGAGATATGACGTCATCAAAAAGTAAAAAAATTGCGTTATACTGTAATATAGAAATAGCGCTCAAAAATGCTAAAAGAAGGCAAAATTATTAAAAAAAGACGTTTAACTGGTTTAACTAAAACAGTCAATTGGAACTTTTATCTTATACACATTTATTTTTCTCACTTTCCTTATTTTTTAAGGCCTTTTTACATTTCCCGCCATTTTTAATTGCCGTTTATTATAGATTTTTTTTGAAATAAAAAAATCTACTAATGTTTTTTCCTTCAAACTTCTGCATTAGTTGCAGCTTCAGGGGAGATTTTAAAAGCATTACTAAAAAAGGGGGGTCACCGATAATTTAAATCCGCTACAGTGGAAATAATCTGATTATCAATTTTT